>NW_026711699.1:0-65834 GCF_026419965.1 Kogia breviceps
GAAAACCGAATATGGAATGGACACGACCTACTCCTTGCTCAATCAACTGGACTCACCAGACCCTGTTCATCGCACAAGTATCTATCCGACTAGTAAGCATCTTAAAAGCTAAGTCTTGATATCTCTGTGTAAGTGCATCAAGTGTGTGTAAAGCGGCCTAAAACCAGCAGGGAAAATCAGCTCAGACCCATTCTGAGGATACATTTCCAACATAAAGAAGAAACAAGCAGGGCAAAACAGAGAGAAATTCTTCCAAAATGCGTTCAGGGACTGGCATGCAACCAGGATTGACCACATCTACAGCCCCAGCGGCAGAAGACATAAGGCTGGACACTCTTGGGGCTGAGACGATTGGTGAGGTTGGGAAAGCAAATGCAGACCCTTGAAAGGAATCCTGCGTGCTCCCCATTCCATGGGTCCCAACTCTCCAGGTTCAACGCAATCTTCCGACAGCGAAAGCACTCATTGGAAACCCAGCGGATGCTACACCGTGGGATCGGGAAAGCTTTCTGAAACTCACCTCAGTTTTCATCTCCTGGTGCTCGTGTTCTCCATTCAGGCCCCCTTACTAACAATCTCCCCACTTGGAGACTCGGCGCCTTTCCATGCCTCTTTCGTACCGTCTGCAATTTGTCCGCAGGATGAACTGCAAGAGGGGGAACCAATGAGAGACTCGCTGGAGGTGTTTGGTCGGGCACATGTCACTCTCATTTCCCATCACGAAGAAGAATTCACCAGCGGTTCAGCCTGCCACCCCGGATCGACAATAGGGCGTGAAGCCATCCAGCCGTGTTGCGTCCCACTCACAAAAAAGCGACTTGGGAAATGGAGCTCAGGGGCACTGCACTTCCCAAACCTGCAGAGTTCTAAACGATAACTATCGCCCCAAAATATATTGAGGTCAGGCTACGAAGAGGCGCTGAACGCAAGGCAGAACTGCAGGAAACGGATGTCAACGGGTACATCGGAATGGCCCCGATAGCACATGAAAAGCGCCAGAACGTGGACAATGATGCGGTTGGCCAAAAAGGGCGTATGCGTTTTTTCCTGAATATATTCAGGAAAAAACGCATACGCCCTTTTTGGCCAACCAAGCAACCTGGGAGAGCAAATCAGCACTACAAAGAAATCTCTCGCCCCCCCCCGGGGCAAAAGGGCCAGGCGAAAAAAGTCTAAAAACCAGAAAGGCAGGACAGGCCACGGCGTCAAGGGAGCCTTGTTAAGCTGATGGGCGGGATGTCAATGGCCAACAGCCAATCTTCACAAGTGTATCCTCTTTCCCAAACCATGGAAAACACAGAACCACAGAGCATAGGGCACTTCCACACATGGGCGTTGACCTTGGGAAAATGAAAAAATCAACCAGACACAGGGACCCCAAAGTTGAGGGCTGCTGTCTTGACAAGAACCTCCACTCCGGTACACGTTTCATATCCCAGGAAAGAGCCAAGTGGACAAAGACGAGTGGACAAGTGGACAAAGACAAGTGGACAAGTGGACAAGTGGTGCTACGTAGGTCCAATGGAGTGTCACTCAGCCATGAAATCCACGTCATGAGGCTGGTAGCAGCATCCTGAGTGGATTTAGGTACGATCATCCTCAGTGAAATAAGTCCCACAAAAAAAGAAACTTATGATATCACTTATCGAGGGAATGTAAAAATCGCTCTCCATGAACTGAATCCCCACACAGAACAGAGTCACGCTTTTAGAAAACACACTTATGCCTGCTTCAGGGGAAAGGTGAGGTGGGGTGACGCATAAAACTCGAGTTTGAAATGAGCACAGATACCCTTCCGAAAACCGAATATGGAATGGACACGACCTACTCCTTGCTCAATCAACTGGACTCACCAGACCCTGTTCATCGCACAAGTATCTATCCGACTAGTAAGCATCTTAAAAGCTAAGTCTTGATATCTCTGTGTAAGTGCATCAAGTGTGTGTAAAGCGGCCTAAAACCAGCAGGGAAAATCAGCTCAGACCCATTCTGAGGATACATTTCCAACATAAAGAAGAAACAAGCAGGGCAAAACAGAGAGAAATTCTTCCAAAATGCGTTCAGGGACTGGCATGCAACCAGGATTGACCACATCTACAGCCCCAGCGGCAGAAGACATAAGGCTGGACACTCTTGGGGCTGAGACGATTGGTGAGGTTGGGAAAGCAAATGCAGACCCTTGAAAGGAATCCTGCGTGCTCCCCATTCCATGGGTCCCAACTCTCCAGGTTCAACGCAATCTTCCGACAGCGAAAGCACTCATTGGAAACCCAGCGGATGCTACACCGTGGGATCGGGAAAGCTTTCTGAAACTCACCTCAGTTTTCATCTCCTGGTGCTCGTGTTCTCCATTCAGGCCCCCTTACTAACAATCTCCCCACTTGGAGACTCGGCGCCTTTCCATGCCTCTTTCGTACCGTCTGCAATTTGTCCGCAGGATGAACTGCAAGAGGGGGAACCAATGAGAGACTCGCTGGAGGTGTTTGGTCGGGCACATGTCACTCTCATTTCCCATCACGAAGAAGAATTCACCAGCGGTTCAGCCTGCCACCCCGGATCGACAATAGGGCGTGAAGCCATCCAGCCGTGTTGCGTCCCACTCACAAAAAAGCGACTTGGGAAATGGAGCTCAGGGGCACTGCACTTCCCAAACCTGCAGAGTTCTAAACGATAACTATCGCCCCAAAATATATTGAGGTCAGGCTACGAAGAGGCGCTGAACGCAAGGCAGAACTGCAGGAAACGGATGTCAACGGGTACATCGGAATGGCCCCGATAGCACATGAAAAGCGCCAGAACGTGGACAATGATGCGGTTGGCCAAAAAGGGCGTATGCGTTTTTTCCTGTTCAGGAAAAAACGCATACGCCCTTTTTGGCCAACCAAGCAACCTGGGAGAGCAAATCAGCACTACAAAGAAATCTCTCGGCCCCCCCCCCCCCGGGGCAAAAGGGCCAGGCGAAAAAAGTCTAAAAACCAGAAAGGCAGGACAGCCCACGGAGTCAAGGGAGCCTTGTTAAGCTGATGGGCGGGATGTCAATGGCCAACAGCCAATCTTCACAAGTGTATCCTCTTTCCCAAACCATGTAAAACACAGAACCACAGAGCATAGGGCACTTCCACACATGGGCGTTGACCTTGGGAAAATGAAAAAATCAACCAGACACAGGGACCCCAAAGTTTTGGGCTGCTGTCTTGACAAGAACCTCCACTCCGGTACACGTTTCATATCCCAGGAAAGAGCCAAGTGGACAAAGACGAGTGGACAAGTGGACAAAGACAAGTGGACAAGTGGACAAGTGGTGCTACGTAGGTCCAATGGAGTGTCACTCAGCCATGAAATCCACGTCATGAGGCTGGTAGCAGCATCCTGAGTGGATTTAGGTACGATCATCCTCAGTGAAATAAGTCCCACAAAAAAAGAAACTTATGATATCACTTATCGAGGGAATGTAAAAATCGCTCCCCATGCACTGAATCCCCAAACAGAACAGAGTCACGCTTTTAGAAAACACACTTATGCCTGCTTCAGGGGAAAGGTGAGGTGGGGTGACGCATAAAACTCGAGTTTGAAATGAGCACAGATACCCTTCCGAAAACCGAATATGGAATGGACACGACCTACTCCTTGCTCAATCAACTGGACTCACCAGACCCTGTTCATCGCACAAGTATCTATCCGACTAGTAAGCATCTTAAAAGCTAAGTCTTGATATCTCTGTGTAAGTGCATCAAGTGTGTGTAAAGCGGCCTAAAACCAGCAGGGAAAATCAGCTCAGACCCATTCTGAGGATACATTTCCAACATAAAGAAGAAACAAGCAGGGCAAAACAGAGAGAAATTCTTCCAAAATGCGTTCAGGGACTGGCATGCAACCAGGATTGACCACATCTACAGCCCCAGCGGCAGAAGACATAAGGCTGGACACTCTTGGGGCTGAGACGATTGGTGAGGTTGGGAAAGCAAATGCAGACCCTTGAAAGGAATCCTGCGTGCTCCCCATTCCATGGGTCCCAACTCTCCAGGTTCAACGCAATCTTCCGACAGCGAAAGCACTCATTGGAAACGCAGCGGTTGCTACACCGTGGGATCGGGAAAGCTTTCTGAAACTCACCTCAGTTTTCATCTCCTGGTGCTCGTGTTCTCCATTCAGGCCCCCTTACTAACAATCTCCCCACTTGGAGACTCGGCGCCTTTCCATGCCTCTTTCGTACCGTCTGCAATTTGTCCGCAGGATGAACTGCAAGAGGGGGAACCAATGAGAGACTCGCTGGAGGTGTTTGGTCGGGCACATGTCACTCTCATTTCCCATCACGAAGAAGAATTCACCAGCGGTTCAGCCTGCCACCCCGGATCGACAATAGGGCGTGAAGCCATCCAGCCGTGTTGCGTCCCACTCACAAAAAAGCGACTTGGGAAATGGAGCTCAGGGGCACTGCACTTCCCAAACCTGCAGAGTTCTAAACGATAACTATCGCCCCAAAATATATTGAGGTCAGGCTACGAAGAGGCGCTGAACGCAAGGCAGAACTGCAGGAAACGGATGTCAACGGGTACATCGGAATGGCCCCGATAGCACATGAAAAGCGCCAGAACGTGGACAATGATGCGGTTGGCCAAAAAGGGCGTATGCGTTTTTTCCTGAATATATTCAGGAAAAAACGCATACGCCCTTTTTGGCCAACCAAGCAACCTGGGAGAGCAAATCAGCACTACAAAGAAATCTCTCGCCCCCCCCGGGGCAAAAGGGCCAGGCGAAAAAAGTCTAAAAACCAGAAAGGCAGGACAGCCCACGGAGTCAAGGGAGCCTTGTTAAGCTGATGGGCGGGATGTCAATGGCCAACAGCCAATCTTCACAAGTGTATCCTCTTTCCCAAACCATGGAAAACACAGAACCACAGAGCATAGGGCACTTCCACACATGGGCGTTGACCTTGGGAAAATGAAAAAATCAACCAGACACAGGGACCCCAAAGTTGAGGGCTGCTGTCTTGACAAGAACCTCCACTCCGGTACACGTTTCATATCCCAGGAAAGAGCCAAGTGGACAAAGACGAGTGGACAAGTGGACAAAGACAAGTGGACAAGTGGACAAGTGGTGCTACGTAGGTCCAATGGAGTGTCACTCAGCCATGAAATCCACGTCATGAGGCTGGTAGCAGCATCCTGAGTGGATTTAGGTACGATCATCCTCAGTGAAATAAGTCCCACAAAAAAAGAAACTTATGATATCACTTATCGAGGGAATGTAAAAATCGCTCCCCATGCACTGAATCCCCAAACAGAACAGAGTCACGCTTTTAGAAAACACACTTATGCCTGCTTCAGGGGAAAGGTGAGGTGGGGTGACGCATAAAACTCGAGTTTGAAATGAGCACAGATACCCTTCCGAAAACCGAATATGGAATGGACACGACCTACTCCTTGCTCAATCAACTGGACTCACCAGACCCTGTTCATCGCACAAGTATCTATCCGACTAGTAAGCATCTTAAAAGCTAAGTCTTGATATCTCTGTGTAAGTGCATCAAGTGTGTGTAAAGCGGCCTAAAACCAGCAGGGAAAATCAGCTCAGACCCATTCTGAGGATACATTTCCAACATAAAGAAGAAACAAGCAGGGCAAAACAGAGAGAAATTCTTCCAAAATGCGTTCAGGGACTGGCATGCAACCAGGATTGACCACATCTACAGCCCCAGCGGCAGAAGACATAAGGCTGGACACTCTTGGGGCTGAGACGATTGGTGAGGTTGGGAAAGCAAATGCAGACCGTTGAAAGGAATCCTGCGTGCTCCCCATTCCATGGGTCCCAACTCTCCAGGTTCAACGCAATCTTCCGACAGCGAAAGCACTCATTGGAAACCCAGCGGATGCTACACCGTGGGATCGGGAAAGCTTTCTGAAACTCACCTCAGTTTTCATCTCCTGGTGCTCGTGTTCTCCATTCAGGCCCCCTTACTAACAATCTCCCCACTTGGAGACTCGGCGCCTTTCCATGCCTCTTTCGAACCGTCTGCAAATTGTCCGCAGGATGAACTGCAAGAGGGGGAACCAATGAGAGACTCGCTGGAGGTGTTTGGTCGGGCACATGTCACTCTCATTTCCCATCACGAAGAAGAATTCACCAGCGGTTCAGCCTGCCACCCCGGATCGACAATAGGGCGTGAAGCCATCCAGCCGTGTTGCGTCCCACTCACAAAAAAGCGACTTGGGAAATGGAGCTCAGGGGCCCTGCACTTCCCAAACCTGCAGAGTTCTAAACGATAACTATCGCCCCAAAATATATTGAGGTCAGGCTACGAAGAGGCGCTGAACGCAAGGCAGAACTGCAGGAAACGGATGTCAACGGGTACATCGGAATGGCCCCGATAGCACATGAAAAGCGCCAGAACGTGGACAATGATGCGGTTGGCCAAAAAGGGCGTATGCGTTTTTTCCTGAATATATTCAGGAAAAAACGCATACGCCCTTTTTGGCCAACCAAGCAACCTGGGAGAGCAAATCAGCACTACAAAGAAATCTCTCGCCCCCCCCCGGGGCAAAAGGGCCAGGCGAAAAAAGTCTAAAAACCAGAAAGGCAGGACAGCCCACGGAGTCAAGGGAGCCTTGTTAAGCTGATGGGCGGGATGTCAATGGCCAACAGCCAATCTTCACAAGTGTATCCTCTTTCCCAAACCATGTAAAACACAGAACTACAGAGCATAGGGCACTTCCGCACATGGGCGTTGACCTTGGGAAAATGAAAAAATCAACCAGACACAGGGACCCCAAAGTTGAGGGCTGCTGTCTTGACAAGAACCTCCACTCCGGTACACGTTTCATATCCCAGGAAAGAGCCAAGTGGACAAAGACGAGTGGACAAGTGGACAAAGACAAGTGGACAAGTGGTGCTACGTAGGTCCAATGGAGTGTCACTCAGCCATGAAATCCACGTCATGAGGCTGGTAGCAGCATCCTGAGTGGATTTAGGTACGATCATCCTCAGTGAAATAAGTCCCACAAAAAAAGAAACTTATGATATCACTTATCGAGGGAATGTAAAAATCGCTCCCCATGCACTGAATCCCCAAACAGAACAGAGTCACGCTTTTAGAAAACACACTTATGCCTGCTTCAGGGGAAAGGTGAGGTGGGGTGACGCATAAAACTCGAGTTTGAAATGAGCACAGATACCCTTCCGAAAACCGAATATTGAATGGACACGACCTACTCCTTGCTCAATCAACTGGACTCACCAGACCCTGTTCATCGCACAAGTATCTATCCGACTAGTAAGCATCTTAAAAGCTAAGTCTTGATATCTCTGTGTAAGTGCATCAAGTGTGTGTAAAGCGGCCTAAAACCAGCAGGGAAAATCAGCTCAGACCCATTCTGAGGATACATTTCCAACATAAAGAAGAAACAAGCAGGGCAAAACAGAGAGAAATTCTTCCAAAATGCGTTCAGGGACTGGCATGCAACCAGGATTGACCACATCTACAGCCCCAGCGGCAGAAGACATAAGGCTGGACACTCTTGGGGCTGAGACGATTGGTGAGGTTGGGAAAGCAAATGCAGACCCTTGAAAGGAATCCTGCGTGCTCCCCATTCCATGGCTCCCAACTCTCCAGGTTCAACGCAATCTTCCGACAGCGAAAGCACTCATTGGAAACCCAGCGGATGCTACACCGTGGGATCGGGAAAGCTTTCTGAAACTCACCTCAGTTTTCATCTCCTGGTGCTCGTGTTCTCCATTCAGGCCCCCTTACTAACAATCTCCCCACTTGGAGACTCGGCGCCTTTCCATGCCTCTTTCGTACCGTCTGCAATTTGTCCGCAGGATGAACTGCAAGAGGGGGAACCAATGAGAGACTCGCTGGAGGTGTTTGGTCGGGCACATGTCACTCTCATTTCCCATCACGAAGAAGAATTCACCAGCGGTTCAGCCTGCCACCCCGGATCGACAATAGGGCGTGAAGCCATCCAGCCGTGTTGCGTCCCACTCACAAAAAAGCGACTTGGGAAATGGAGCTCAGGGGCACTGCACTTCCCAAACCTGCAGAGTTCTAAACGATAACTATCGCCCCAAGATATATTGAGGTCAGGCTACGAAGAGGCGCTGAACGCAAGGCAGAACTGCAGGAAACGGATGTCAACGGGTACATCGGAATGGCCCCGATAGCACATGAAAAGCGCCAGAACGTGGACAATGATGCGGTTGGCCAAAAAGGGCGTATGCGTTTTTTCCTGAATATATTCAGGAAAAAACGCATACGCCCTTTTTGGCCAACCAAGCAACCTGGGAGAGCAAATCAGCACTACAAAGAAATCTCTCGCCCCCCCCGGGGCAAAAGGGCCAGGCGAAAAAAGTCTAAAAACCAGAAAGGCAGGACAGGCCACGGAGTCAAGGGAGCCTTGTTAAGCTGATGGGCGGGATGTCAATGGCCAACAGCCAATCTTCACAAGTGTATCCTCTTTCCCAAACCATGGAAAACACAGAACCACAGAGCATAGGGCACTTCCACACATGGGCGTTGACCTTGGGAAAATGAAAAAATCAACCAGACACAGGGACCCCAAAGTTTTGGGCTGCTGTCTTGACAAGAACCTCCACTCCGGTACACGTTTCATATCCCAGGAAAGAGCCAAGTGGACAAAGACGAGTGGACAAGTGGACAAAGACAAGTGGACAAGTGGACAAGTGGTGCTACGTAGGTCCAATGGAGTGTCACTCAGCCATGAAATCCACGTCATGAGGCTGGTAGCAGCATCCTGAGTGGATTTAGGTACGATCATCCTCAGTGAAATAAGTCCCACAAAAAAAGAAACTTATGATATCACTTATCGAGGGAATGTAAAAATCGCTCCCCATGCACTGAATCCCCAAACAGAACAGAGTCACGCTTTTAGAAAACACACTTATGCCTGCTTCAGGGGAAAGGTGAGGTGGGGTGACGCATAAAACTCGAGTTTGAAATGAGCACAGATACCCTTCCGAAAACCGAATATGGAATGGACACGACCTACTCCTTGCTCAATCAACTGGACTCACCAGACCCTGTTCATCGCACAAGTATCTATCCGACTAGTAAGCATCTTAAAAGCTAAGTCTTGATATCTCTGTGTAAGTGCATCAAGTGTGTGTAAAGCGGCCTAAAACCAGCAGGGAAAATCAGCTCAGACCCATTCTGAGGATACATTTCCAACATAAAGAAGAAACAAGCAGGGCAAAACAGAGAGAAATTCTTCCAAAATGCGTTCAGGGACTGGCATGCAACCAGGATTGACCACATCTACAGCCCCAGCGGCAGAAGACATAAGGCTGGACACTCTTGGGGCTGAGACGATTGGTGAGGTTGGGAAAGCAAATGCAGACCCTTGAAAGGAATCCTGCGTGCTCCCCATTCCATGGGTCCCAACTCTCCAGGTTCAACGCAATCTTCCGACAGCGAAAGCACTCATTGGAAACCCAGCGGATGCTACACCGTGGGATCGGGAAAGCTTTCTGAAACTCACCTCAGTTTTCATCTCCTGGTGCTCGTGTTCTCCATTCAGGCCCCCTTACTAACAATCTCCCCACTTGGAGACTCGGCGCCTTTCCATGCCTCTTTCGTACCGTCTGCAATTTGTCCGCAGGATGAACTGCAAGAGGGGGAACCAATGAGAGACTCGCTGGAGGTGTTTGGTCGGGCACATGTCACTCTCATTTCCCATCACGAAGAAGAATTCACCAGCGGTTCAGCCTGCCACCCCGGATCGACAATAGGGCGTGAAGCCATCCAGCCGTGTTGCGTCCCACTCACAAAAAAGCGATTTGGGAAATGGAGCTCAGGGGCACTGCACTTCCCAAACCTGCAGAGTTCTAAACGATAACTATCGCCCCAAGATATATTGAGGTCAGGCTACGAAGAGGCGCTGAACGCAAGGCAGAACTGCAGGAAACGGATGTCAACGGGTACATCGGAATGGCCCCGATAGCACATGAAAAGCGCCAGAACGTGGACAATGATGCGGTTGGCCAAAAAGGGCGTATGCGTTTTTTCCTGAATATATTCAGGAAAAAACGCATACGCCCTTTTTGGCCAACCAAGCAACCTGGGAGAGCAAATCAGCACTACAAAGAAATCTCTCGCCCCCCCCGGGGCAAAAGGGCCAGGCGAAAAAAGTCTAAAAACCAGAAAGGCAGGACAGGCCACGGAGTCAAGGGAGCCTTGTTAAGCTGATGGGCGGGATGTCAATGGCCAACAGCCAATCTTCACAAGTGTATCCTCTTTCCCAAACCATGGAAAACACAGAACCACAGAGCATAGGGCACTTCCACACATGGGCGTTGACCTTGGGAAAATGAAAAAATCAACCAGACACAGGGACCCCAAAGTTTTGGGCTGCTGTCTTGACAAGAACCTCCACTCCGGTACACGTTTCATATCCCAGGAAAGAGCCAAGTGGACAAAGACGAGTGGACAAGTGGACAAAGACAAGTGGACAAGTGGACAAGTGGTGCTACGTAGGTCCAATGGAGTGTCACTCAGCCATGAAATCCACGTCATGAGGCTGGTAGCAGCATCCTGAGTGGATTTAGGTACGATCATCCTCAGTGAAATAAGTCCCACAAAAAAAGAAACTTATGATATCACTTATCGAGGGAATGTAAAAATCGCTCCCCATGCACTGAATCCCCAAACAGAACAGAGTCACGCTTTTAGAAAACACACTTATGCCTGCTTCAGGGGAAAGGTGAGGTGGGGTGACGCATAAAACTCGAGTTTGAAATGAGCACAGATACCCTTCCGAAAACCGAATATGGAATGGACACGACCTACTCCTTGCTCAATCAACTGGACTCACCAGACCCTGTTCATCGCACAAGTATCTATCCGACTAGTAAGCATCTTAAAAGCTAAGTCTTGATATCTCTGTGTAAGTGCATCAAGTGTGTGTAAAGCGGCCTAAAACCAGCAGGGAAAATCAGCTCAGACCCATTCTGAGGATACATTTCCAACATAAAGAAGAAACAAGCAGGGCAAAACAGAGAGAAATTCTTCCAAAATGCGTTCAGGGACTGGCATGCAACCAGGATTGACCACATCTACAGCCCCAGCGGCAGAAGACATAAGGCTGGACACTCTTGGGGCTGAGACGATTGGTGAGGTTGGGAAAGCAAATGCAGACCCTTGAAAGGAATCCTGCGTGCTCCCCATTCCATGGGTCCCAACTCTCCAGGTTCAACGCAATCTTCCGACAGCGAAAGCACTCATTGGAAACGCAGCGGTTGCTACACCGTGGGATCGGGAAAGCTTTCTGAAACTCACCTCAGTTTTCATCTCCTGGTGCTCGTGTTCTCCATTCAGGCCCCCTTACTAACAATCTCCCCACTTGGAGACTCGGCGCCTTTCCATGCCTCTTTCGTACCGTCTGCAATTTGTCCGCAGGATGAACTGCAAGAGGGGGAACCAATGAGAGACTCGCTGGAGGTGTTTGGTCGGGCACATGTCACTCTCATTTCCCATCAC
This sequence comes from Kogia breviceps, assembly GCF_026419965.1. Taxonomy (NCBI): domain Eukaryota; kingdom Metazoa; phylum Chordata; class Mammalia; order Artiodactyla; family Physeteridae; genus Kogia; species Kogia breviceps. The sequence continues at coordinate 11,492 of NW_026711699.1, forward strand.
GAAGAAGAATTCACCAGCGGTTCAGCCTGCCACCCCGGATCGACAATAGGGCGTGAAGCCATCCAGCCGTGTTGCGTCCCACTCACAAAAAAGCGACTTGGGAAATGGAGCTCAGGGGCACTGCACTTCCCAAACCTGCAGAGTTCTAAACGATAACTATCGCCCCAAAATATATTGAGGTCAGGCTACGAAGAGGCGCTGAACGCAAGGCAGAACTGCAGGAAACGGATGTCAACGGGTACATCGGAATGGCCCCGATAGCACATGAAAAGCGCCAGAACGTGGACAATGATGCGGTTGGCCAAAAAGGGCGTATGCGTTTTTTCCTGAATATATTCAGGAAAAAACGCATACGCCCTTTTTGGCCAACCAAGCAACCTGGGAGAGCAAATCAGCACTACAAAGAAATCTCTCGCCCCCCCCGGGGCAAAAGGGCCAGGCGAAAAAAGTCTAAAAACCAGAAAGGCAGGACAGCCCACGGAGTCAAGGGAGCCTTGTTAAGCTGATGGGCGGGATGTCAATGGCCAACAGCCAATCTTCACAAGTGTATCCTCTTTCCCAAACCATGGAAAACACAGAACCACAGAGCATAGGGCACTTCCACACATGGGCGTTGACCTTGGGAAAATGAAAAAATCAACCAGACACAGGGACCCCAAAGTTGAGGGCTGCTGTCTTGACAAGAACCTCCACTCCGGTACACGTTTCATATCCCAGGAAAGAGCCAAGTGGACAAAGACGAGTGGACAAGTGGACAAAGACAAGTGGACAAGTGGACAAGTGGTGCTACGTAGGTCCAATGGAGTGTCACTCAGCCATGAAATCCACGTCATGAGGCTGGTAGCAGCATCCTGAGTGGATTTAGGTACGATCATCCTCAGTGAAATAAGTCCCACAAAAAAAGAAACTTATGATATCACTTATCGAGGGAATGTAAAAATCGCGCCCCATGCACTGAATCCCCAAACAGAACAGAGTCACGCTTTTAGAAAACACACTTATGCCTGCTTCAGGGGAAAGGTGAGGTGGGGTGACGCATAAAACTCGAGTTTGAAATGAGCACAGATACCCTTCCGAAAACCGAATATGGAATGGACACGACCTACTCCTTGCTCAATCAACTGGACTCACCAGACCCTGTTCATCGCACAAGTATCTATCCGACTAGTAAGCATCTTAAAAGCTAAGTCTTGATATCTCTGTGTAAGTGCATCAAGTGTGTGTAAAGCGGCCTAAAACCAGCAGGGAAAATCAGCTCAGACCCATTCTGAGGATACATTTCCAACATAAAGAAGAAACAAGCAGGGCAAAACAGAGAGAAATTCTTCCAAAATGCGTTCAGGGACTGGCATGCAACCAGGATTGACCACATCTACAGCCCCAGCGGCAGAAGACATAAGGCTGGACACTCTTGGGGCTGAGACGATTGGTGAGGTTGGGAAAGCAAATGCAGACCGTTGAAAGGAATCCTGCGTGCTCCCCATTCCATGGGTCCCAACTCTCCAGGTTCAACGCAATCTTCCGACAGCGAAAGCACTCATTGGAAACCCAGCGGATGCTACACCGTGGGATCGGGAAAGCTTTCTGAAACTCACCTCAGTTTTCATCTCCTGGTGCTCGTGTTCTCCATTCAGGCCCCCTTACTAACAATCTCCCCACTTGGAGACTCGGCGCCTTTCCATGCCTCTTTCGAACCGTCTGCAAATTGTCCGCAGGATGAACTGCAAGAGGGGGAACCAATGAGAGACTCGCTGGAGGTGTTTGGTCGGGCACATGTCACTCTCATTTCCCATCACGAAGAAGAATTCACCAGCGGTTCAGCCTGCCACCCCGGATCGACAATAGGGCGTGAAGCCATCCAGCCGTGTTGCGTCCCACTCACAAAAAAGCGACTTGGGAAATGGAGCTCAGGGGCCCTGCACTTCCCAAACCTGCAGAGTTCTAAACGATAACTATCGCCCCAAAATATATTGAGGTCAGGCTACGAAGAGGCGCTGAACGCAAGGCAGAACTGCAGGAAACGGATGTCAACGGGTACATCGGAATGGCCCCGATAGCACATGAAAAGCGCCAGAACGTGGATAATGATGCGGTTGGCCAAAAAGGGCGTATGCGTTTTTTCCTGAATATATTCAGGAAAAAACGCATACGCCCTTTTTGGCCAACCAAGCAACGTGGGAGAGCAAATCAGCACTACAAAGAAATCTCTCGCCCCCCCCGGGGCAAAAGGGCCAGGCGAAAAAAGTCTAAAAACCAGAAAGGCAGGACAGGCCACGGAGTCAAGGGAGCCTTGTTAAGCTGATGGGCGGGATGTCAATGGCCAACAGCCAATCTTCACAAGTGTATCCTCTTTCCCAAACCATGGAAAACACAGAACCACAGAGCATAGGGCACTTCCACACATGGGCGTTGACCTTGGGAAAATGAAAAAATCAACCAGACACAGGGACCCCAAAGTTGAGGGCTGCTGTCTTGACAAGAACCTCCACTCCGGTACACGTTTCATATCCCAGGAAAGAGCCAAGTGGACAAAGACGAGTGGACAAGTGGACAAAGACAAGTGGACAAGTGGTGCTACGTAGGTCCAATGGAGTGTCACTCAGCCATGAAATCCACGTCATGAGGCTGGTAGCAGCATCCTGAGTGGATTTAGGTACGATCATCCTCAGTGAAATAAGTCCCACAAAAAAAGAAACTTATGATATCACTTATCGAGGGAATGTAAAAATCGCTCCCCATGCACTGAATCCCCAAACAGAACAGAGTCACGCTTTTAGAAAACACACTTATGCCTGCTTCAGGGGAAAGGTGAGGTGGGGTGACGCATAAAACTCGAGTTTGAAATGAGCACAGATACCCTTCCGAAAACCGAATATGGAATGGACACGACCTACTCCTTGCTCAATCAACTGGACTCACCAGACCCTGTTCATCGCACAAGTATCTATCGGACTAGTAAGCATCTTAAAAGCTAAGTCTTGATATCTCTGTGTAAGTGCATCAAGTGTGTGTAAAGCGGCCTAAAACCAGCAGGGAAAATCAGCTCAGACCCATTCTGAGGATACATTTCCAACATAAAGAAGAAACAAGCAGGGCAAAACAGAGAGAAATTCTTCCAAAATGCGTTCAGGGACTGGCATGCAACCAGGATTGACCACATCTACAGCCCCAGCGGCAGAAGACATAAGGCTGGACACTCTTGGGGCTGAGACGATTGGTGAGGTTGGGAAAGCAAATGCAGACCCTTGAAAGGAATCCTGCGTGCTCCCCATTCCATGGGTCCCAACTCTCCAGGTTCAACGCAATCTTCCGACAGCGAAAGCACTCATTGGAAACCCAGCGGATGCTACACCGTGGGATCGGGAAAGCTTTCTGAAACTCACCTCAGTTTTCATCTCCTGGTGCTCGTGTTCTCCATTCAGGCCCCCTTACTAACAATCTCCCCACTTGGAGACTCGGCGCCTTTCCATGCCTCTTTCGTACCGTCTGCAATTTGTCCGCAGGATGAACTGCAAGAGGGGGAACCAATGAGAGACTCGCTGGAGGTGTTTGGTCGGGCACATGTCACTCTCATTTCCCATCACGAAGAAGAATTCACCAGCGGTTCAGCCTGCCACCCCGGATCGACAATAGGGCGTGAAGCCATCCAGCCGTGTTGCGTCCCACTCACAAAAAAGCGACTTGGGAAATGGAGCTCAGGGGCACTGCACTTCCCAAACCTGCAGAGTTCTAAACGATAACTATCGCCCCAAGATATATTGAGGTCAGGCTACGAAGAGGCGCTGAACGCAAGGCAGAACTGCAGGAAACGGATGTCAACGGGTACATCGGAATGGCCCCGATAGCACATGAAAAGCGCCAGAACGTGGACAATGATGCGGTTGGCCAAAAAGGGCGTATGCGTTTTTTCCTGAATATATTCAGGAAAAAACGCATACGCCCTTTTTGGCCAACCAAGCAACCTGGGAGAGCAAATCAGCACTACAAAGAAATCTCTCGCCCCCCCCGGGGCAAAAGGGCCAGGCGAAAAAAGTCTAAAAACCAGAAAGGCAGGACAGGCCACGGAGTCAAGGGAGCCTTGTTAAGCTGATGGGCGGGATGTCAATGGCCAACAGCCAATCTTCACAAGTGTATCCTCTTTCCCAAACCATGGAAAACACAGAACCACAGAGCATAGGGCACTTCCACACATGGGCGTTGACCTTGGGAAAATGAAAAAATCAACCAGACACAGGGACCCCAAAGTTGAGGGCTGCTGTCTTGACAAGAACCTCCACTCCGGTACACGTTTCATATCCCAGGAAAGAGCCAAGTGGACAAAGACGAGTGGACAAGTGGACAAAGACAAGTGGACAAGTGGACAAGTGGTGCTACGTAGGTCCAATGGAGTGTCACTCAGCCATGAAATCCACGTCATGAGGCTGGTAGCAGCATCCTGAGTGGATTTAGGTACGATCATCCTCAGTGAAATAAGTCCCACAAAAAAAGAAACTTATGATATCACTTATCGAGGGAATGTAAAAATCGCTCCCCATGCACTGAATCCCCAAACAGAACAGAGTCACGCTTTTAGAAAACACACTTATGCCTGCTTCAGGGGAAAGGTGAGGTGGGGTGACGCATAAAACTCGAGTTTGAAATGAGCACAGATACCCTTCCGAAAACCGAATATGGAATGGACACGACCTACTCCTTGCTCAATCAACTGGACTCACCAGACCCTGTTCATCGCACAAGTATCTATCCGACTAGTAAGCATCTTAAAAGCTAAGTCTTGATATCTCTGTGTAAGTGCATCAAGTGTGTGTAAAGCGGCCTAAAACCAGCAGGGAAAATCAGCTCAGACCCATTCTGAGGATACATTTCCAACATAAAGAAGAAACAAGCAGGGCAAAACAGAGAGAAATTCTTCCAAAATGCGTTCAGGGACTGGCATGCAACCAGGATTGACCACATCTACAGCCCCAGCGGCAGAAGACATAAGGCTGGACACTCTTGGGGCTGAGACGATTGGTGAGGTTGGGAAAGCAAATGCAGACCCTTGAAAGGAATCCTGCGTGCTCCCCATTCCATGGGTCCCAACTCTCCAGGTTCAACGCAATCTTCCGACAGCGAAAGCACTCATTGGAAACCCAGCGGATGCTACACCGTGGGATCGGGAAAGCTTTCTGAAACTCACCTCAGTTTTCATCTCCTGGTGCTCGTGTTCTCCATTCAGGCCCCCTTACTAACAATCTCCCCACTTGGAGACTCGGCGCCTTTCCATGCCTCTTTCGTACCGTCTGCAATTTGTCCGCAGGATGAACTGCAAGAGGGGGAACCAATGAGAGACTCGCTGGAGGTGTTTGGTCGGGCACATGTCACTCTCATTTCCCATCACGAAGAAGAATTCACCAGCGGTTCAGCCTGCCACCCCGGATCGACAATAGGGCGTGAAGCCATCCAGCCGTGTTGCGTCCCACTCACAAAAAAGCGACTTGGGAAATGGAGCTCAGGGGCACTGCACTTCCCAAACCTGCAGAGTTCTAAACGATAACTATCGCCCCAAAATATATTGAGGTCAGGCTACGAAGAGGCGCTGAACGCAAGGCAGAACTGCAGGAAACGGATGTCAACGGGTACATCGGAATGGCCCCGATAGCACATGAAAAGCGCCAGAACGTGGACAATGATGCGGTTGGCCAAAAAGGGCGTATGCGTTTTTTCCTGAATATATTCAGGAAAAAACGCATACGCCCTTTTTGGCCAACCAAGCAACCTGGGAGAGCAAATCAGCACTACAAAGAAATCTCTCGGCCCCCCCCCACCGGGGCAAAAGGGCCAGGCGAAAAAAGTCTAAAAACCAGAAAGGCAGGACAGCCCACGGAGTCAAGGGAGCCTTGTTAAGCTGATGGGCGGGATGTCAATGGCCAACAGCCAATCTTCACAAGTGTATCCTCTTTCCCAAACCATGGAAAACACAGAACCACAGAGCATAGGGCACTTCCACACATGGGCGTTGACCTTGGGAAAATGAAAAAATCAACCAGACACAGGGACCCCAAAGTTGAGGGCTGCTGTCTTGACAAGAACCTCCACTCTGGTACACGTTTCATATCCCAGGAAAGAGCCAAGTGGACAAAGACGAGTGGACAAGTGGACAAAGACAACTGGACAAGTGGACAAGTGGTGCTACGTAGGTCCAATGGAGTGTCACTCAGCCATGAAATCCACGTCATGAGGCTGGTAGCAGCATCCTGAGTGGATTTAGGTACGATCATCCTCAGTGAAATAAGTCCCACAAAAAAAGAAACTTATGATATCACTTATCGAGGGAATGTAAAAATCGCTCCCCATGCACTGAATCCCCACACAGAACAGAGTCACGCTTTTAGAAAACACACTTATGCCTGCTTCAGGGGAAAGGTGAGGTGGGGTGACGCATAAAACTCGAGTTTGAAATGAGCACAGATACCCTTCCGAAAACCGAATATGGAATGGACACGACCTACTCCTTGCTCAATCAACTGGACTCACCAGACCCTGTTCATCGCACAAGTATCTATCCGACTAGTAAGCATCTTAAAAGCTAAGTCTTGATATCTCTGTGTAAGTGCATCAAGTGTGTGTAAAGCGGCCTAAAACCAGCAGGGAAAATCAGCTCAGACCCATTCTGAGGATACATTTCCAACATAAAGAAGAAACAAGCAGGGCAAAACAGAGAGAAATTCTTCCAAAATGCGTTCAGGGACTGGCATGCAACCAGGATTGACCACATCTACAGCCCCAGCGGCAGAAGACATAAGGCTGGACACTCTTGGGGCTGAGACGATTGGTGAGGTTGGGAAAGCAAATGCAGACCCTTGAAAGGAATCCTGCGTGCTCCCCATTCCATGGCTCCCAACTCTCCAGGTTCAACGCAATCTTCCGACAGCGAAAGCACTCATTGGAAACCCAGCGGATGCTACACCGTGGGATCGGGAAAGCTTTCTGAAACTCACCTCAGTTTTCATCTCCTGGTGCTCGTGTTCTCCATTCAGGCCCCCTTACTAACAATCTCCCCACTTGGAGACTCGGCGCCTTTCCATGCCTCTTTCGTACCGTCTGCAATTTGTCCGCAGGATGAACTGCAAGAGGGGGAACCAATGAGAGACTCGCTGGAGGTGTTTGGTCGGGCACATGTCACTCTCATTTCCCATCACGAAGAAGAATTCACCAGCGGTTCAGCCTGCCACCCCGGATCGACAATAGGGCGTGAAGCCATCCAGCCGTGTTGCGTCCCACTCACAAAAAAGCGACTTGGGAAATGGAGCTCAGGGGCACTGCACTTCCCAAACCTGCAGAGTTCTAAACGATAACTATCGCCCCAAAATATATTGAGGTCAGGCTACGAAGAGGCGCTGAACGCAAGGCAGAACTGCAGGAAACGGATGTCAACGGGTACATCGGAATGGCCCCGATAGCACATGAAAAGCGCCAGAACGTGGACAATGATGCGGTTGGCCAAAAAGGGCGTATGCGTTTTTTCCTGAATATATTCAGGAAAAAACGCATACGCCCTTTTTGGCCAACCAAGCAACCTGGGAGAGCAAATCAGCACTACAAAGAAATCTCTCGCCCCCCCCCCCCGGGGCAAAAGGGCCAGGCGAAAAAAGTCTAAAAACCAGAAAGGCAGGACAGCCCACGGAGTCAAGGGAGCCTTGTTAAGCTGATGGGCGGGATGTCAATGGCCAACAGCCAATCTTCACAAGTGTATCCTCTTTCCCAAACCATGGAAAACACAGAACCACAGAGCATAGGGCACTTCCACACATGGGCGTTGACCTTGGGAAAATGAAAAAATCAACCAGACACAGGGACCCCAAAGTTGAGGGCTGCTGTCTTGACAAGAACCTCCACTCCGGTACACGTTTCATATCCCAGGAAAGAGCCAAGTGGACAAAGACGAGTGGACAAGTGGACAAAGACAAGTGGACAAGTGGACAAGTGGTGCTACGTAGGTCCAATGGAGTGTCACTCAGCCATGAAATCCACGTCATGAGGCTGGTAGCAGCATCCTGAGTGGATTTAGGTACGATCATCCTCAGTGAAATAAGTCCCACAAAAAAAGAAACTTATGATATCACTTATCGAGGGAATGTAAAAATCGCTCCCCATGCACTGAATCCCCAAACAGAACAGAGTCACGCTTTTAGAAAACACACTTATGCCTGCTTCAGGGGAAAGGTGAGGTGGGGTGACGCATAAAACTCGAGTTTGAAATGAGCACAGATACCCTTCCGAAAACCGAATATGGAATGGACACGACCTACTCCTTGCTCAATCAACTGGACTCACCAGACCCTGTTCATCGCACAAGTATCTATCCGACTAGTAAGCATCTTAAAAGCTAAGTCTTGATATCTCTGTGTAAGTGCATCAAGTGTGTGTAAAGCGGCCTAAAACCAGCAGGGAAAATCAGCTCAGACCCATTCTGAGGATACATTTCCAACATAAAGAAGAAACAAGCAGGGCAAAACAGAGAGAAATTCTTCCAAAATGCGTTCAGGGACTGGCATGCAACCAGGATTGACCACATCTACAGCCCCAGCGGCAGAAGACATAAGGCTGGACACTCTTGGGGCTGAGACGATTGGTGAGGTTGGGAAAGCAAATGCAGACCCTTGAAAGGAATCCTGCGTGCTCCCCATTCCATGGCTCCCAACTCTCCAGGTTCAACGCAATCTTCCGACAGCGAAAGCACTCATTGGAAACCCAGCGGATGCTACACCGTGGGATCGGGAAAGCTTTCTGAAACTCACCTCAGTTTTCATCTCCTGGTGCTCGTGTTCTCCATTCAGGCCCCCTTACTAACAATCTCCCCACTTGGAGACTCGGCGCCTTTCCATGCCTCTTTCGTACCGTCTGCAATTTGTCCGCAGGATGAACTGCAAGAGGGGGAACCAATGAGAGACTCGCTGGAGGTGTTTGGTCGGGCACATGTCACTCTCATTTCCCATCACGAAGAAGAATTCACCAGCGGTTCAGCCTGCCACCCCGGATCGACAATAGGGCGTGAAGCCATCCAGCCGTGTTGCGTCCCACTCACAAAAAAGCGACTTGGGAAATGGAGCTCAGGGGCACTGCTCTTCCCAAACCTGCAGAGTTCTAAACGATAACTATCGCCCCAAAATATATTGAGGTCAGGCTACGAAGAGGCGCTGAACGCAAGGCAGAACTGCAGGAAACGGATGTCAACGGGTACATCGGAATGGCCCCGATAGCACATGAAAAGCGCCAGAACGTGGACAATGATGCGGTTGGCCAAAAAGGGCGTATGCGTTTTTTCCTGAATATATTCAGGAAAAAACGCATACGCCCTTTTTGGCCAACCAAGCAACCTGGGAGAGCAAATCAGCACTACAAAGAAATCTCTCGCCCCCCCCGGGGCAAAAGGGCCAGGCGAAAAAAGTCTAAAAACCAGAAAGGCAGGACAGGCCACGGAGTCAAGGGAGCCTTGTTAAGCTGATGGGCGGGATGTCAATGGCCAACAGCCAATCTTCACAAGTGTATCCTCTTTCCCAAACCATGGAAAACACAGAACCACAGAGCATAGGGCACTTCCACACATGGGCGTTGACCTTGGGAAAATGAAAAAATCAACCAGACACAGGGACCCCAAAGTTGAGGGCTGCTGTCTTGACAAGAACCTCCACTCCGGTACACGTTTCATATCCCAGGAAAGAGCCAAGTGGACAAAGACGAGTGGACAAGTGGACAAAGACAAGTGGACAAGTGGTGCTACGTAGGTCCAATGGAGTGTCACTCAGCCATGAAATCCACGTCATGAGGCTGGTAGCAGCATCCTGAGTGGATTTAGGTACGATCATCCTCAGTGAAATAAGTCCCACAAAAAAAGAAACTTATGATATCACTTATCGAGGGAATGTAAAAATCGCTCCCCATGCACTGAATCCCCAAACAGAACAGAGTCACGCTTTTAGAAAACACACTTATGCCTGCTTCAGGGGAAAGGTGAGGTGGGGTGACGCATAAAACTCGAGTTTGAAATGAGCACAGATACCCTTCCGAAAACCGAATATGGAATGGACACGACCTACTCCTTGCTCAATCAACTGGACTCACCAGACCCTGTTCATCGCACAAGTATCTATCCGACTAGTAAGCATCTTAAAAGCTAAGTCTTGATATCTCTGTGTAAGTGCATCAAGTGTGTGTAAAGCGGCCTAAAACCAGCAGGGAAAATCAGCTCAGACCCATTCTGAGGATACATTTCCAACATAAAGAAGAAACAAGCAGGGCAAAACAGAGAGAAATTCTTCCAAAATGCGTTCAGGGACTGGCATGCAACCAGGATTGACCACATCTACAGCCCCAGCGGCAGAAGACATAAGGCTGGACACTCTTGGGGCTGAGACGATTGGTGAGGTTGGGAAAGCAAATGCAGACCCTTGAAAGGAATCCTGCGTGCTCCCCATTCCATGGGTCCCAACTCTCCAGGTTCAACGCAATCTTCCGACAGCGAAAGCACTCATTGGAAACCCAGCGGATGCTACACCGTGGGATCGGGAAAGCTTTCTGAAACTCACCTCAGTTTTCATCTCCTGGTGCTCGTGTTCTCCATTCAGGCCCCCTTACTAACAATCTCCCCACTTGGAGACTCGGCGCCTTTCCATGCCTCTTTCGTACCGTCTGCAATTTGTCCGCAGGATGAACTGCAAGAGGGGGAACCAATGAGAGACTCGCTGGAGGTGTTTGGTCGGGCACATGTCACTCTCATTTCCCATCACGAAGAAGAATTCACCAGCGGTTCAGCCTGCCACCCCGGATCGACAATAGGGCGTGAAGCCATCCAGCCGTGTTGCGTCCCACTCACAAAAAAGCGACTTGGGAAATGGAGCTCAGGGGCACTGCACTTCCCAAACCTGCAGAGTTCTAAACGATAACTATCGCCCCAAAATATATTGAGGTCAGGCTACGAAGAGGCGCTGAACGCAAGGCAGAACTGCAGGAAACGGATGTCAACGGGTACATCGGAATGGCCCCGATAGCACATGAAAAGCGCCAGAACGTGGACAATGATGCGGTTGGCCAAAAAGGGCGTATGCGTTTTTTCCTGAATATATTCAGGAAAAAACGCATACGCCCTTTTTGGCCAACCAAGCAACGTGGGAGAGCAAATCAGCACTACAAAGAAATCTCTCGCCCCCCCCCCCCGGGGCAAAAGGGCCAGGCGAAAAAAGTCTAAAAACCAGAAAGGCAGGACAGGCCACGGAGTCAAGGGAGCCTTGTTAAGCTGATGGGCGGGATGTCAATGGCCAACAGCCAATCTTCACAAGTGTATCCTCTTTCCCAAACCATGGAAAACACAGAACCACAGAGCATAGGGCACTTCCACACATGGGCGTTGACCTTGGGAAAATGAAAAAATCAACCAGACACAGGGACCCCAAAGTTGAGGGCTGCTGTCTTGACAAGAACCTCCACTCCGGTACACGTTTCATATCCCAGGAAAGAGCCAAGTGGACAAAGACGAGTGGACAAGTGGACAAAGACAAGTGGACAAGTGGTGCTACGTAGGTCCAATGGAGTGTCACTCAGCCATGAAATCCACGTCATGAGGCTGGTAGCAGCATCCTGAGTGGATTTAGGTACGATCATCCTCAGTGAAATAAGTCCCACAAAAAAAGAAACTTATGATATCACTTATCGAGGGAATGTAAAAATCGCTCCCCATGCACTGAATCCCCAAACAGAACAGAGTCACGCTTTTAGAAAACACACTTATGCCTGCTTCAGGGGAAAGGTGAGGTGGGGTGACGCATAAAACTCGAGTTTGAAATGAGCACAGATACCCTTCCGAAAACCGAATATGGAATGGACACGACCTACTCCTTGCTCAATCAACTGGACTCACCAGACCCTGTTCATCGCACAAGTATCTATCCGACTAGTAAGCATCTTAAAAGCTAAGTCTTGATATCTCTGTGTAAGTGCATCAAGTGTGTGTAAAGCGGCCTAAAACCAGCAGGGAAAATCAGCTCAGACCCATTCTGAGGATACATTTCCAACATAAAGAAGAAACAAGCAGGGCAAAACAGAGAGAAATTCTTCCAAAATGCGTTCAGGGACTGGCATGCAACCAGGATTGACCACATCTACAGCCCCAGCGGCAGAAGACATAAGGCTGGACACTCTTGGGGCTGAGACGATTGGTGGGGTTGGGAAAGCAAATGCAGACCCTTGAAAGGAATCCTGCGTGCTCCCCATTCCATGGGTCCCAACTCTCCAGGTTCAACGCAATCTTCCGACAGCGAAAGCACTCATTGGAAACCCAGCGGATGCTACACCGTGGGATCGGGAAAGCTTTCTGAAACTCACCTCAGTTTTCATCTCCTGGTGCTCGTGTTCTCCATTCAGGCCCCCTTACTAACAATCTCCCCACTTGGAGACTCGGCGCCTTTCCATGCCTCTTTCGTACCGTCTGCAATTTGTCCGCAGGATGAACTGCAAGAGGGGGAACCAATGAGAGACTCGCTGGAGGTGTTTGGTCGGGCACATGTCACTCTCATTTCCCATCACGAAGAAGAATTCACCAGCGGTTCAGCCTGCCACCCCGGATCGACAATAGGGCGTGAAGCCATCCAGCCGTGTTGCGTCCCACTCACAAAAAAGCGACTTGGGAAATGGAGCTCAGGGGCACTGCACTTCCCAAACCTGCAGAGTTCTAAACGATAACTATCGCCCCAAAATATATTGAGGTCAGGCTACGAAGAGGCGCTGAACGCAAGGCAGAACTGCAGGAAACGGATGTCAACGGGTACATCGGAATGGCCCCGATAGCACATGAAAAGCGCCAGAAGGTGGACAATGATGCGGTTGGCCAAAAAGGGCGTATGCGTTTTTTCCTGAATATATTCAGGAAAAAACGCATACGCCCTTTTTGGCCAACCAAGCAACCTGGGAGAGCAAATCAGCACTACAAAGAAATCTCTCGCCCCCCCCCCCCCCGGGGCAAAAGGGCCAGGCGAAAAAAGTCTAAAAACCAGAAAGGCAGGACAGCCCACGGAAGGGAGCCTTGTTAAGCTGATGGGCGGGATGTCAATGGCCAACAGCCAATCTTCACAAGTGTATCCTCTTTCCCAAACCATGGAAAACACAGAACCACAGAGCATAGGGCACTTCCACACATGGGCGTTGACCTTGGGAAAATGAAAAAATCAACCAGACACAGGGACCCCAAAGTTGAGGGCTGCTGTCTTGACAAGAACCTCCACTCCGGTACACGTTTCATATCCCAGGAAAGAGCCAAGTGGACAAAGACGAGTGGACAAGTGGACAAAGACAAGTGGACAAGTGGACAAGTGGTGCTACGTAGGTCCAATGGAGTGTCACTCAGCCATGAAATCCACGTCATGAGGCTGGTAGCAGCATCCTGAGTGGATTTAGGTACGATCATCCTCAGTGAAATAAGTCCCACAAAAAAAGAAACTTATGATATCACTTATCGAGGGAATGTAAAAATCGCTCCCCATGCACTGAATCCCCAAACAGAACAGAGTCACGCTTTTAGAAAACACACTTATGCCTGCTTCAGGGGAAAGGTGAGGTGGGGTGACGCATAAAACTCGAGTTTGAAATGAGCACAGATACCCTTCCGAAAACCGAATATGGAATGGACACGACCTACTCCTTGCTCAATCAACTGGACTCACCAGACCCTGTTCATCGCACAAGTATCTATCCGACTAGTAAGCATCTTAAAAGCTAAGTCTTGATATCTCTGTGTAAGTGCATCAAGTGTGTGTAAAGCGGCCTAAAACCAGCAGGGAAAATCAGCTCAGACCCATTCTGAGGATACATTTCCAACATAAAGAAGAAACAAGCAGGGCAAAACAGAGAGAAATTCTTCCAAAATGCGTTCAGGGACTGGCATGCAACCAGGATTGACCACATCTACAGCCCCAGCGGCAGAAGACATAAGGCTGGACACTCTTGGGGCTGAGACGATTGGTGAGGTTGGGAAAGCAAATGCAGACCCTTGAAAGGAATCCTGCGTGCTCCCCATTCCATGGCTCCCAACTCTCCAGGTTCAACGCAATCTTCCGACAGCGAAAGCACTCATTGGAAACCCAGCGGATGCTACACCGTGGGATCGGGAAAGCTTTCTGAAACTCACCTCAGTTTTCATCTCCTGGTGCTCGTGTTCTCCATTCAGGCCCCCTTACTAACAATCTCCCCACTTGGAGACTCGGCGCCTTTCCATGCCTCTTTCGTACCGTCTGCAATTTGTCCGCAGGATGAACTGCAAGAGGGGGAACCAATGAGAGACTCGCTGGAGGTGTTTGGTCGGGCACATGTCACTCTCATTTCCCATCACGAAGAAGAATTCACCAGCGGTTCAGCCTGCCACCCCGGATCGACAATAGGGCGTGAAGCCATCCAGCCGTGTTGCGTCCCACTCACAAAAAAGCGACTTGGGAAATGGAGCTCAGGGGCACTGCTCTTCCCAAACCTGCAGAGTTCTAAACGATAACTATCGCCCCAAAATATATTGAGGTCAGGCTACGAAGAGGCGCTGAACGCAAGGCAGAACTGCAGGAAACGGATGTCAACGGGTACATCGGAATGGCCCCGATAGCACATGAAAAGCGCCAGAACGTGGACAATGATGCGGTTGGCCAAAAAGGGCGTATGCGTTTTTTCCTGAATATATTCAGGAAAAAACGCATACGCCCTTTTTGGCCAACCAAGCAACCTGGGAGAGCAAATCAGCACTACAAAGAAATCTCTCGCCCCCCCCGGGGCAAAAGGGCCAGGCGAAAAAAGTCTAAAAACCAGAAAGGCAGGACAGGCCACGGAGTCAAGGGAGCCTTGTTAAGCTGATGGGCGGGATGTCAATGGCCAACAGCCAATCTTCACAAGTGTATCCTCTTTCCCAAACCATGGAAAACACAGAACCACAGAGCATAGGGCACTTCCACACATGGGCGTTGACCTTGGGAAAATGAAAAAATCAACCAGACACAGGGACCCCAAAGTTGAGGGCTGCTGTCTTGACAAGAACCTCCACTCCGGTACACGTTTCATATCCCAGGAAAGAGCCAAGTGGACAAAGACGAGTGGACAAGTGGACAAAGACAAGTGGACAAGTGGTGCTACGTAGGTCCAATGGAGTGTCACTCAGCCATGAAATCCACGTCATGAGGCTGGTAGCAGCATCCTGAGTGGATTTAGGTACGATCATCCTCAGTGAAATAAGTCCCACAAAAAAAGAAACTTATGATATCACTTATCGAGGGAATGTAAAAATCGCTCCCCATGCACTGAATCCCCAAACAGAACAGAGTCACGCTTTTAGAAAACACACTTATGCCTGCTTCAGGGGAAAGGTGAGGTGGGGTGACGCATAAAACTCGAGTTTGAAATGAGCACAGATACCCTTCCGAAAACCGAATATGGAATGGACACGACCTACTCCTTGCTCAATCAACTGGACTCACCAGACCCTGTTCATCGCACAAGTATCTATCCGACTAGTAAGCATCTTAAAAGCTAAGTCTTGATATCTCTGTGTAAGTGCATCAAGTGTGTGTAAAGCGGCCTAAAACCAGCAGGGAAAATCAGCTCAGACCCATTCTGAGGATACATTTCCAACATAAAGAAGAAACAAGCAGGGCAAAACAGAGAGAAATTCTTCCAAAATGCGTTCAGGGACTGGCATGCAACCAGGATTGACCACATCTACAGCCCCAGCGGCAGAAGACATAAGGCTGGACACTCTTGGGGCTGAGACGATTGGTGAGGTTGGGAAAGCAAATGCAGACCCTTGAAAGGAATCCTGCGTGCTCCCCATTCCATGGGTCCCAACTCTCCAGGTTCAACGCAATCTTCCGACAGCGAAAGCACTCATTGGAAACCCAGCGGATGCTACACCGTGGGATCGGGAAAGCTTTCTGAAACTCACCTCAGTTTTCATCTCCTGGTGCTCGTGTTCTCCATTCAGGCCCCCTTACTAACAATCTCCCCACTTGGAGACTCGGCGCCTTTCCATGCCTCTTTCGTACCGTCTGCAATTTGTCCGCAGGATGAACTGCAAGAGGGGGAACCAATGAGAGACTCGCTGGAGGTGTTTGGTCGGGCACATGTCACTCTCATTTCCCATCACGAAGAAGAATTCACCAGCGGTTCAGCCTGCCACCCCGGATCGACAATAGGGCGTGAAGCCATCCAGCCGTGTTGCGTCCCACTCACAAAAAAGCGACTTGGGAAATGGAGCTCAGGGGCACTGCACTTCCCAAACCTGCAGAGTTCTAAACGATAACTATCGCCCCAAAATATATTGAGGTCAGGCTACGAAGAGGCGCTGAACGCAAGGCAGAACTGCAGGAAACGGATGTCAACGGGTACATCGGAATGGCCCCGATAGCACATGAAAAGCGCCAGAACGTGGACAATGATGCGGTTGGCCAAAAAGGGCGTATGCGTTTTTTCCTGAATATATTCAGGAAAAAACGCATACGCCCTTTTTGGCCAACCAAGCAACGTGGGAGAGCAAATCAGCACTACAAAGAAATCTCTCGCCCCCCCCCCCCGGGGCAAAAGGGCCAGGCGAAAAAAGTCTAAAAACCAGAAAGGCAGGACAGGCCACGGAGTCAAGGGAGCCTTGTTAAGCTGATGGGCGGGATGTCAATGGCCAACAGCCAATCTTCACAAGTGTATCCTCTTTCCCAAACCATGGAAAACACAGAACCACAGAGCATAGGGCACTTCCACACATGGGCGTTGACCTTGGGAAAATGAAAAAATCAACCAGACACAGGGACCCCAAAGTTGAGGGCTGCTGTCTTGACAAGAACCTCCACTCCGGTACACGTTTCATATCCCAGGAAAGAGCCAAGTGGACAAAGACGAGTGGACAAGTGGACAAAGACAAGTGGACAAGTGGTGCTACGTAGGTCCAATGGAGTGTCACTCAGCCATGAAATCCACGTCATGAGGCTGGTAGCAGCATCCTGAGTGGATTTAGGTACGATCATCCTCAGTGAAATAAGTCCCACAAAAAAAGAAACTTATGATATCACTTATCGAGGGAATGTAAAAATCGCTCCCCATGCACTGAATCCCCAAACAGAACAGAGTCACGCTTTTAGAAAACACACTTATGCCTGCTTCAGGGGAAAGGTGAGGTGGGGTGACGCATAAAACTCGAGTTTGAAATGAGCACAGATACCCTTCCGAAAACCGAATATGGAATGGACACGACCTACTCCTTGCTCAATCAACTGGACTCACCAGACCCTGTTCATCGCACAAGTATCTATCCGACTAGTAAGCATCTTAAAAGCTAAGTCTTGATATCTCTGTGTAAGTGCATCAAGTGTGTGTAAAGCGGCCTAAAACCAGCAGGGAAAATCAGCTCAGACCCATTCTGAGGATACATTTCCAACATAAAGAAGAAACAAGCAGGGCAAAACAGAGAGAAATTCTTCCAAAATGCGTTCAGGGACTGGCATGCAACCAGGATTGACCACATCTACAGCCCCAGCGGCAGAAGACATAAGGCTGGACACTCTTGGGGCTGAGACGATTGGTGGGGTTGGGAAAGCAAATGCAGACCCTTGAAAGGAATCCTGCGTGCTCCCCATTCCATGGGTCCCAACTCTCCAGGTTCAACGCAATCTTCCGACAGCGAAAGCACTCATTGGAAACCCAGCGGATGCTACACCGTGGGATCGGGAAAGCTTTCTGAAACTCACCTCAGTTTTCATCTCCTGGTGCTCGTGTTCTCCATTCAGGCCCCCTTACTAACAATCTCCCCACTTGGAGACTCGGCGCCTTTCCATGCCTCTTTCGTACCGTCTGCAATTTGTCCGCAGGATGAACTGCAAGAGGGGGAACCAATGAGAGACTCGCTGGAGGTGTTTGGTCGGGCACATGTCACTCTCATTTCCCATCACGAAGAAGAATTCACCAGCGGTTCAGCCTGCCACCCCGGATCGACAATAGGGCGTGAAGCCATCCAGCCGTGTTGCGTCCCACTCACAAAAAAGCGACTTGGGAAATGGAGCTCAGGGGCACTGCACTTCCCAAACCTGCAGAGTTCTAAACGATAACTATCGCCCCAAAATATATTGAGGTCAGGCTACGAAGAGGCGCTGAACGCAAGGCAGAACTGCAGGAAACGGATGTCAACGGGTACATCGGAATGGCCCCGATAGCACATGAAAAGCGCCAGAAGGTGGACAATGATGCGGTTGGCCAAAAAGGGCGTATGCGTTTTTTCCTGAATATATTCAGGAAAAAACGCATACGCCCTTTTTGGCCAACCAAGCAACCTGGGAGAGCAAATCAGCACTACAAAGAAATCTCTCGCCCCCCCCCCCCCCGGGGCAAAAGGGCCAGGCGAAAAAAGTCTAAAAACCAGAAAGGCAGGACAGCCCACGGAGTCAAGGGAGCCTTGTTAAGCTGATGGGCGGGATGTCAATGGCCAACAGCCAATCTTCACAAGTGTATCCTCTTTCCCAAACCATGGAAAACACAGAACCACAGAGCATAGGGCACTTCCACACATGGGCGTTGACCTTGGGAAAATGAAAAAATCAACCAGACACAGGGACCCCAAAGTTGAGGGCTGCTGTCTTGACAAGAACCTCCACTCCGGTACACGTTTCATATCCCAGGAAAGAGCCAAGTGGACAAAGACGAGTGGACAAGTGGACAAAGACAAGTGGACAAGTGGACAAGTGGTGCTACGTAGGTCCAATGGAGTGTCACTCAGCCATGAAATCCACGTCATGAGGCTGGTAGCAGCATCCTGAGTGGATTTAG
This sequence comes from Kogia breviceps, assembly GCF_026419965.1. NCBI lineage: Eukaryota > Metazoa > Chordata > Mammalia > Artiodactyla > Physeteridae > Kogia > Kogia breviceps. The sequence goes on from NW_026711699.1 coordinate 30,302, forward strand.
GTACGATCATCCTCAGTGAAATAAGTCCCACAAAAAAAGAAACTTATGATATCACTTATCGAGGGAATGTAAAAATCGCTCCCCATGCACTGAATCCCCAAACAGAACAGAGTCACGCTTTTAGAAAACACACTTATGCCTGCTTCAGGGGAAAGGTGAGGTGGGGTGACGCATAAAACTCGAGTTTGAAATGAGCACAGATACCCTTCCGAAAACCGAATATGGAATGGACACGACCTACTCCTTGCTCAATCAACTGGACTCACCAGACCCTGTTCATCGCACAAGTATCTATCCGACTAGTAAGCATCTTAAAAGCTAAGTCTTGATATCTCTGTGTAAGTGCATCAAGTGTGTGTAAAGCGGCCTAAAACCAGCAGGGAAAATCAGCTCAGACCCATTCTGAGGATACATTTCCAACATAAAGAAGAAACAAGCAGGGCAAAACAGAGAGAAATTCTTCCAAAATGCGTTCAGGGACTGGCATGCAACCAGGATTGACCACATCTACAGCCCCAGCGGCAGAAGACATAAGGCTGGACACTCTTGGGGCTGAGACGATTGGTGAGGTTGGGAAAGCAAATGCAGACCCTTGAAAGGAATCCTGCGTGCTCCCCATTCCATGGCTCCCAACTCTCCAGGTTCAACGCAATCTTCCGACAGCGAAAGCACTCATTGGAAACCCAGCGGATGCTACACCGTGGGATCGGGAAAGCTTTCTGAAACTCACCTCAGTTTTCATCTCCTGGTGCTCGTGTTCTCCATTCAGGCCCCCTTACTAACAATCTCCCCACTTGGAGACTCGGCGCCTTTCCATGCCTCTTTCGTACCGTCTGCAATTTGTCCGCAGGATGAACTGCAAGAGGGGGAACCAATGAGAGACTCGCTGGAGGTGTTTGGTCGGGCACATGTCACTCTCATTTCCCATCACGAAGAAGAATTCACCAGCGGTTCAGCCTGCCACCCCGGATCGACAATAGGGCGTGAAGCCATCCAGCCGTGTTGCGTCCCACTCACAAAAAAGCGACTTGGGAAATGGAGCTCAGGGGCACTGCTCTTCCCAAACCTGCAGAGTTCTAAACGATAACTATCGCCCCAAAATATATTGAGGTCAGGCTACGAAGAGGCGCTGAACGCAAGGCAGAACTGCAGGAAACGGATGTCAACGGGTACATCGGAATGGCCCCGATAGCACATGAAAAGCGCCAGAACGTGGACAATGATGCGGTTGGCCAAAAAGGGCGTATGCGTTTTTTCCTGAATATATTCAGGAAAAAACGCATACGCCCTTTTTGGCCAACCAAGCAACCTGGGAGAGCAAATCAGCACTACAAAGAAATCTCTCGCCCCCCCCGGGGCAAAAGGGCCAGGCGAAAAAAGTCTAAAAACCAGAAAGGCAGGACAGGCCACGGAGTCAAGGGAGCCTTGTTAAGCTGATGGGCGGGATGTCAATGGCCAACAGCCAATCTTCACAAGTGTATCCTCTTTCCCAAACCATGGAAAACACAGAACCACAGAGCATAGGGCACTTCCACACATGGGCGTTGACCTTGGGAAAATGAAAAAATCAACCAGACACAGGGACCCCAAAGTTGAGGGCTGCTGTCTTGACAAGAACCTCCACTCCGGTACACGTTTCATATCCCAGGAAAGAGCCAAGTGGACAAAGACGAGTGGACAAGTGGACAAAGACAAGTGGACAAGTGGTGCTACGTAGGTCCAATGGAGTGTCACTCAGCCATGAAATCCACGTCATGAGGCTGGTAGCAGCATCCTGAGTGGATTTAGGTACGATCATCCTCAGTGAAATAAGTCCCACAAAAAAAGAAACTTATGATATCACTTATCGAGGGAATGTAAAAATCGCTCCCCATGCACTGAATCCCCAAACAGAACAGAGTCACGCTTTTAGAAAACACACTTATGCCTGCTTCAGGGGAAAGGTGAGGTGGGGTGACGCATAAAACTCGAGTTTGAAATGAGCACAGATACCCTTCCGAAAACCGAATATGGAATGGACACGACCTACTCCTTGCTCAATCAACTGGACTCACCAGACCCTGTTCATCGCACAAGTATCTATCCGACTAGTAAGCATCTTAAAAGCTAAGTCTTGATATCTCTGTGTAAGTGCATCAAGTGTGTGTAAAGCGGCCTAAAACCAGCAGGGAAAATCAGCTCAGACCCATTCTGAGGATACATTTCCAACATAAAGAAGAAACAAGCAGGGCAAAACAGAGAGAAATTCTTCCAAAATGCGTTCAGGGACTGGCATGCAACCAGGATTGACCACATCTACAGCCCCAGCGGCAGAAGACATAAGGCTGGACACTCTTGGGGCTGAGACGATTGGTGAGGTTGGGAAAGCAAATGCAGACCCTTGAAAGGAATCCTGCGTGCTCCCCATTCCATGGGTCCCAACTCTCCAGGTTCAACGCAATCTTCCGACAGCGAAAGCACTCATTGGAAACCCAGCGGATGCTACACCGTGGGATCGGGAAAGCTTTCTGAAACTCACCTCAGTTTTCATCTCCTGGTGCTCGTGTTCTCCATTCAGGCCCCCTTACTAACAATCTCCCCACTTGGAGACTCGGCGCCTTTCCATGCCTCTTTCGTACCGTCTGCAATTTGTCCGCAGGATGAACTGCAAGAGGGGGAACCAATGAGAGACTCGCTGGAGGTGTTTGGTCGGGCACATGTCACTCTCATTTCCCATCACGAAGAAGAATTCACCAGCGGTTCAGCCTGCCACCCCGGATCGACAATAGGGCGTGAAGCCATCCAGCCGTGTTGCGTCCCACTCACAAAAAAGCGACTTGGGAAATGGAGCTCAGGGGCACTGCACTTCCCAAACCTGCAGAGTTCTAAACGATAACTATCGCCCCAAAATATATTGAGGTCAGGCTACGAAGAGGCGCTGAACGCAAGGCAGAACTGCAGGAAACGGATGTCAACGGGTACATCGGAATGGCCCCGATAGCACATGAAAAGCGCCAGAACGTGGACAATGATGCGGTTGGCCAAAAAGGGCGTATGCGTTTTTTCCTGAATATATTCAGGAAAAAACGCATACGCCCTTTTTGGCCAACCAAGCAACGTGGGAGAGCAAATCAGCACTACAAAGAAATCTCTCGCCCCCCCCGGGGCAAAAGGGCCAGGCGAAAAAAGTCTAAAAACCAGAAAGGCAGGACAGGCCACGGAGTCAAGGGAGCCTTGTTAAGCTGATGGGCGGGATGTCAATGGCCAACAGCCAATCTTCACAAGTGTATCCTCTTTCCCAAACCATGGAAAACACAGAACCACAGAGCATAGGGCACTTCCACACATGGGCGTTGACCTTGGGAAAATGAAAAAATCAACCAGACACAGGGACCCCAAAGTTGAGGGCTGCTGTCTTGACAAGAACCTCCACTCCGGTACACGTTTCATATCCCAGGAAAGAGCCAAGTGGACAAAGACGAGTGGACAAGTGGACAAAGACAAGTGGACAAGTGGTGCTACGTAGGTCCAATGGAGTGTCACTCAGCCATGAAATCCACGTCATGAGGCTGGTAGCAGCATCCTGAGTGGATTTAGGTACGATCATCCTCAGTGAAATAAGTCCCACAAAAAAAGAAACTTATGATATCACTTATCGAGGGAATGTAAAAATCGCTCCCCATGCACTGAATCCCCAAACAGAACAGAGTCACGCTTTTAGAAAACACACTTATGCCTGCTTCAGGGGAAAGGTGAGGTGGGGTGACGCATAAAACTCGAGTTTGAAATGAGCACAGATACCCTTCCGAAAACCGAATATGGAATGGACACGACCTACTCCTTGCTCAATCAACTGGACTCACCAGACCCTGTTCATCGCACAAGTATCTATCCGACTAGTAAGCATCTTAAAAGCTAAGTCTTGATATCTCTGTGTAAGTGCATCAAGTGTGTGTAAAGCGGCCTAAAACCAGCAGGGAAAATCAGCTCAGACCCATTCTGAGGATACATTTCCAACATAAAGAAGAAACAAGCAGGGCAAAACAGAGAGAAATTCTTCCAAAATGCGTTCAGGGACTGGCATGCAACCAGGATTGACCACATCTACAGCCCCAGCGGCAGAAGACATAAGGCTGGACACTCTTGGGGCTGAGACGATTGGTGAGGTTGGGAAAGCAAATGCAGACCCTTGAAAGGAATCCTGCGTGCTCCCCATTCCATGGGTCCCAACTCTCCAGGTTCAACGCAATCTTCCGACAGCGAAAGCACTCATTGGAAACCCAGCGGATGCTACACCGTGGGATCGGGAAAGCTTTCTGAAACTCACCTCAGTTTTCATCTCCTGGTGCTCGTGTTCTCCATTCAGGCCCCCTTACTAACAATCTCCCCACTTGGAGACTCGGCGCCTTTCCATGCCTCTTTCGTACCGTCTGCAATTTGTCCGCAGGATGAACTGCAAGAGGGGGAACCAATGAGAGACTCGCTGGAGGTGTTTGGTCGGGCACATGTCACTCTCATTTCCCATCACGAAGAAGAATTCACCAGCGGTTCAGCCTGCCACCCCGGATCGACAATAGGGCGTGAAGCCATCCAGCCGTGTTGCGTCCCACTCACAAAAAAGCGACTTGGGAAATGGAGCTCAGGGGCACTGCACTTCCCAAACCTGCAGAGTTCTAAACGATAACTATCGCCCCAAAATATATTGAGGTCAGGCTACGAAGAGGCGCTGAACGCAAGGCAGAACTGCAGGAAACGGATGTCAACGGGTACATCGGAATGGCCCCGATAGCACATGAAAAGCGCCAGAACGTGGACAATGATGCGGTTGGCCAAAAAGGGCGTATGCGTTTTTTCCTGAATATATTCAGGAAAAAACGCATACGCCCTTTTTGGCCAACCAAGCAACCTGGGAGAGCAAATCAGCACTACAAAGAAATCTCTCGCCCCCCCCCGGGGCAAAAGGGCCAGGCGAAAAAAGTCTAAAAACCAGAAAGGCAGGACAGGCCACGGCGTCAAGGGAGCCTTGTTAAGCTGATGGGCGGGATGTCAATGGCCAACAGCCAATCTTCACAAGTGTATCCTCTTTCCCAAACCATGGAAAACACAGAACCACAGAGCATAGGGCACTTCCACACATGGGCGTTGACCTTGGGAAAATGAAAAAATCAACCAGACACAGGGACCCCAAAGTTGAGGGCTGCTGTCTTGACAAGAACCTCCACTCCGGTACACGTTTCATATCCCAGGAAAGAGCCAAGTGGACAAAGACGAGTGGACAAGTGGACAAAGACAAGTGGACAAGTGGACAAGTGGTGCTACGTAGGTCCAATGGAGTGTCACTCAGCCATGAAATCCACGTCATGAGGCTGGTAGCAGCATCCTGAGTGGATTTAGGTACGATCATCCTCAGTGAAATAAGTCCCACAAAAAAAGAAACTTATGATATCACTTATCGAGGGAATGTAAAAATCGCTCTCCATGAACTGAATCCCCACACAGAACAGAGTCACGCTTTTAGAAAACACACTTATGCCTGCTTCAGGGGAAAGGTGAGGTGGGGTGACGCATAAAACTCGAGTTTGAAATGAGCACAGATACCCTTCCGAAAACCGAATATGGAATGGACACGACCTACTCCTTGCTCAATCAACTGGACTCACCAGACCCTGTTCATCGCACAAGTATCTATCCGACTAGTAAGCATCTTAAAAGCTAAGTCTTGATATCTCTGTGTAAGTGCATCAAGTGTGTGTAAAGCGGCCTAAAACCAGCAGGGAAAATCAGCTCAGACCCATTCTGAGGATACATTTCCAACATAAAGAAGAAACAAGCAGGGCAAAACAGAGAGAAATTCTTCCAAAATGCGTTCAGGGACTGGCATGCAACCAGGATTGACCACATCTACAGCCCCAGCGGCAGAAGACATAAGGCTGGACACTCTTGGGGCTGAGACGATTGGTGAGGTTGGGAAAGCAAATGCAGACCCTTGAAAGGAATCCTGCGTGCTCCCCATTCCATGGGTCCCAACTCTCCAGGTTCAACGCAATCTTCCGACAGCGAAAGCACTCATTGGAAACCCAGCGGATGCTACACCGTGGGATCGGGAAAGCTTTCTGAAACTCACCTCAGTTTTCATCTCCTGGTGCTCGTGTTCTCCATTCAGGCCCCCTTACTAACAATCTCCCCACTTGGAGACTCGGCGCCTTTCCATGCCTCTTTCGTACCGTCTGCAATTTGTCCGCAGGATGAACTGCAAGAGGGGGAACCAATGAGAGACTCGCTGGAGGTGTTTGGTCGGGCACATGTCACTCTCATTTCCCATCACGAAGAAGAATTCACCAGCGGTTCAGCCTGCCACCCCGGATCGACAATAGGGCGTGAAGCCATCCAGCCGTGTTGCGTCCCACTCACAAAAAAGCGACTTGGGAAATGGAGCTCAGGGGCACTGCACTTCCCAAACCTGCAGAGTTCTAAACGATAACTATCGCCCCAAAATATATTGAGGTCAGGCTACGAAGAGGCGCTGAACGCAAGGCAGAACTGCAGGAAACGGATGTCAACGGGTACATCGGAATGGCCCCGATAGCACATGAAAAGCGCCAGAACGTGGACAATGATGCGGTTGGCCAAAAAGGGCGTATGCGTTTTTTCCTGTTCAGGAAAAAACGCATACGCCCTTTTTGGCCAACCAAGCAACCTGGGAGAGCAAATCAGCACTACAAAGAAATCTCTCGGCCCCCCCCCCCCCGGGGCAAAAGGGCCAGGCGAAAAAAGTCTAAAAACCAGAAAGGCAGGACAGCCCACGGAGTCAAGGGAGCCTTGTTAAGCTGATGGGCGGGATGTCAATGGCCAACAGCCAATCTTCACAAGTGTATCCTCTTTCCCAAACCATGTAAAACACAGAACCACAGAGCATAGGGCACTTCCACACATGGGCGTTGACCTTGGGAAAATGAAAAAATCAACCAGACACAGGGACCCCAAAGTTTTGGGCTGCTGTCTTGACAAGAACCTCCACTCCGGTACACGTTTCATATCCCAGGAAAGAGCCAAGTGGACAAAGACGAGTGGACAAGTGGACAAAGACAAGTGGACAAGTGGACAAGTGGTGCTACGTAGGTCCAATGGAGTGTCACTCAGCCATGAAATCCACGTCATGAGGCTGGTAGCAGCATCCTGAGTGGATTTAGGTACGATCATCCTCAGTGAAATAAGTCCCACAAAAAAAGAAACTTATGATATCACTTATCGAGGGAATGTAAAAATCGCTCCCCATGCACTGAATCCCCAAACAGAACAGAGTCACGCTTTTAGAAAACACACTTATGCCTGCTTCAGGGGAAAGGTGAGGTGGGGTGACGCATAAAACTCGAGTTTGAAATGAGCACAGATACCCTTCCGAAAACCGAATATGGAATGGACACGACCTACTCCTTGCTCAATCAACTGGACTCACCAGACCCTGTTCATCGCACAAGTATCTATCCGACTAGTAAGCATCTTAAAAGCTAAGTCTTGATATCTCTGTGTAAGTGCATCAAGTGTGTGTAAAGCGGCCTAAAACCAGCAGGGAAAATCAGCTCAGACCCATTCTGAGGATACATTTCCAACATAAAGAAGAAACAAGCAGGGCAAAACAGAGAGAAATTCTTCCAAAATGCGTTCAGGGACTGGCATGCAACCAGGATTGACCACATCTACAGCCCCAGCGGCAGAAGACATAAGGCTGGACACTCTTGGGGCTGAGACGATTGGTGAGGTTGGGAAAGCAAATGCAGACCCTTGAAAGGAATCCTGCGTGCTCCCCATTCCATGGGTCCCAACTCTCCAGGTTCAACGCAATCTTCCGACAGCGAAAGCACTCATTGGAAACGCAGCGGTTGCTACACCGTGGGATCGGGAAAGCTTTCTGAAACTCACCTCAGTTTTCATCTCCTGGTGCTCGTGTTCTCCATTCAGGCCCCCTTACTAACAATCTCCCCACTTGGAGACTCGGCGCCTTTCCATGCCTCTTTCGTACCGTCTGCAATTTGTCCGCAGGATGAACTGCAAGAGGGGGAACCAATGAGAGACTCGCTGGAGGTGTTTGGTCGGGCACATGTCACTCTCATTTCCCATCACGAAGAAGAATTCACCAGCGGTTCAGCCTGCCACCCCGGATCGACAATAGGGCGTGAAGCCATCCAGCCGTGTTGCGTCCCACTCACAAAAAAGCGACTTGGGAAATGGAGCTCAGGGGCACTGCACTTCCCAAACCTGCAGAGTTCTAAACGATAACTATCGCCCCAAAATATATTGAGGTCAGGCTACGAAGAGGCGCTGAACGCAAGGCAGAACTGCAGGAAACGGATGTCAACGGGTACATCGGAATGGCCCCGATAGCACATGAAAAGCGCCAGAACGTGGACAATGATGCGGTTGGCCAAAAAGGGCGTATGCGTTTTTTCCTGAATATATTCAGGAAAAAACGCATACGCCCTTTTTGGCCAACCAAGCAACCTGGGAGAGCAAATCAGCACTACAAAGAAATCTCTCGCCCCCCCCGGGGCAAAAGGGCCAGGCGAAAAAAGTCTAAAAACCAGAAAGGCAGGACAGCCCACGGAGTCAAGGGAGCCTTGTTAAGCTGATGGGCGGGATGTCAATGGCCAACAGCCAATCTTCACAAGTGTATCCTCTTTCCCAAACCATGGAAAACACAGAACCACAGAGCATAGGGCACTTCCACACATGGGCGTTGACCTTGGGAAAATGAAAAAATCAACCAGACACAGGGACCCCAAAGTTGAGGGCTGCTGTCTTGACAAGAACCTCCACTCCGGTACACGTTTCATATCCCAGGAAAGAGCCAAGTGGACAAAGACGAGTGGACAAGTGGACAAAGACAAGTGGACAAGTGGACAAGTGGTGCTACGTAGGTCCAATGGAGTGTCACTCAGCCATGAAATCCACGTCATGAGGCTGGTAGCAGCATCCTGAGTGGATTTAGGTACGATCATCCTCAGTGAAATAAGTCCCACAAAAAAAGAAACTTATGATATCACTTATCGAGGGAATGTAAAAATCGCTCCCCATGCACTGAATCCCCAAACAGAACAGAGTCACGCTTTTAGAAAACACACTTATGCCTGCTTCAGGGGAAAGGTGAGGTGGGGTGACGCATAAAACTCGAGTTTGAAATGAGCACAGATACCCTTCCGAAAACCGAATATGGAATGGACACGACCTACTCCTTGCTCAATCAACTGGACTCACCAGACCCTGTTCATCGCACAAGTATCTATCCGACTAGTAAGCATCTTAAAAGCTAAGTCTTGATATCTCTGTGTAAGTGCATCAAGTGTGTGTAAAGCGGCCTAAAACCAGCAGGGAAAATCAGCTCAGACCCATTCTGAGGATACATTTCCAACATAAAGAAGAAACAAGCAGGGCAAAACAGAGAGAAATTCTTCCAAAATGCGTTCAGGGACTGGCATGCAACCAGGATTGACCACATCTACAGCCCCAGCGGCAGAAGACATAAGGCTGGACACTCTTGGGGCTGAGACGATTGGTGAGGTTGGGAAAGCAAATGCAGACCGTTGAAAGGAATCCTGCGTGCTCCCCATTCCATGGGTCCCAACTCTCCAGGTTCAACGCAATCTTCCGACAGCGAAAGCACTCATTGGAAACCCAGCGGATGCTACACCGTGGGATCGGGAAAGCTTTCTGAAACTCACCTCAGTTTTCATCTCCTGGTGCTCGTGTTCTCCATTCAGGCCCCCTTACTAACAATCTCCCCACTTGGAGACTCGGCGCCTTTCCATGCCTCTTTCGAACCGTCTGCAAATTGTCCGCAGGATGAACTGCAAGAGGGGGAACCAATGAGAGACTCGCTGGAGGTGTTTGGTCGGGCACATGTCACTCTCATTTCCCATCACGAAGAAGAATTCACCAGCGGTTCAGCCTGCCACCCCGGATCGACAATAGGGCGTGAAGCCATCCAGCCGTGTTGCGTCCCACTCACAAAAAAGCGACTTGGGAAATGGAGCTCAGGGGCCCTGCACTTCCCAAACCTGCAGAGTTCTAAACGATAACTATCGCCCCAAAATATATTGAGGTCAGGCTACGAAGAGGCGCTGAACGCAAGGCAGAACTGCAGGAAACGGATGTCAACGGGTACATCGGAATGGCCCCGATAGCACATGAAAAGCGCCAGAACGTGGACAATGATGCGGTTGGCCAAAAAGGGCGTATGCGTTTTTTCCTGAATATATTCAGGAAAAAACGCATACGCCCTTTTTGGCCAACCAAGCAACCTGGGAGAGCAAATCAGCACTACAAAGAAATCTCTCGCCCCCCCCCGGGGCAAAAGGGCCAGGCGAAAAAAGTCTAAAAACCAGAAAGGCAGGACAGCCCACGGAGTCAAGGGAGCCTTGTTAAGCTGATGGGCGGGATGTCAATGGCCAACAGCCAATCTTCACAAGTGTATCCTCTTTCCCAAACCATGTAAAACACAGAACTACAGAGCATAGGGCACTTCCGCACATGGGCGTTGACCTTGGGAAAATGAAAAAATCAACCAGACACAGGGACCCCAAAGTTGAGGGCTGCTGTCTTGACAAGAACCTCCACTCCGGTACACGTTTCATATCCCAGGAAAGAGCCAAGTGGACAAAGACGAGTGGACAAGTGGACAAAGACAAGTGGACAAGTGGTGCTACGTAGGTCCAATGGAGTGTCACTCAGCCATGAAATCCACGTCATGAGGCTGGTAGCAGCATCCTGAGTGGATTTAGGTACGATCATCCTCAGTGAAATAAGTCCCACAAAAAAAGAAACTTATGATATCACTTATCGAGGGAATGTAAAAATCGCTCCCCATGCACTGAATCCCCAAACAGAACAGAGTCACGCTTTTAGAAAACACACTTATGCCTGCTTCAGGGGAAAGGTGAGGTGGGGTGACGCATAAAACTCGAGTTTGAAATGAGCACAGATACCCTTCCGAAAACCGAATATTGAATGGACACGACCTACTCCTTGCTCAATCAACTGGACTCACCAGACCCTGTTCATCGCACAAGTATCTATCCGACTAGTAAGCATCTTAAAAGCTAAGTCTTGATATCTCTGTGTAAGTGCATCAAGTGTGTGTAAAGCGGCCTAAAACCAGCAGGGAAAATCAGCTCAGACCCATTCTGAGGATACATTTCCAACATAAAGAAGAAACAAGCAGGGCAAAACAGAGAGAAATTCTTCCAAAATGCGTTCAGGGACTGGCATGCAACCAGGATTGACCACATCTACAGCCCCAGCGGCAGAAGACATAAGGCTGGACACTCTTGGGGCTGAGACGATTGGTGAGGTTGGGAAAGCAAATGCAGACCCTTGAAAGGAATCCTGCGTGCTCCCCATTCCATGGCTCCCAACTCTCCAGGTTCAACGCAATCTTCCGACAGCGAAAGCACTCATTGGAAACCCAGCGGATGCTACACCGTGGGATCGGGAAAGCTTTCTGAAACTCACCTCAGTTTTCATCTCCTGGTGCTCGTGTTCTCCATTCAGGCCCCCTTACTAACAATCTCCCCACTTGGAGACTCGGCGCCTTTCCATGCCTCTTTCGTACCGTCTGCAATTTGTCCGCAGGATGAACTGCAAGAGGGGGAACCAATGAGAGACTCGCTGGAGGTGTTTGGTCGGGCACATGTCACTCTCATTTCCCATCACGAAGAAGAATTCACCAGCGGTTCAGCCTGCCACCCCGGATCGACAATAGGGCGTGAAGCCATCCAGCCGTGTTGCGTCCCACTCACAAAAAAGCGACTTGGGAAATGGAGCTCAGGGGCACTGCACTTCCCAAACCTGCAGAGTTCTAAACGATAACTATCGCCCCAAGATATATTGAGGTCAGGCTACGAAGAGGCGCTGAACGCAAGGCAGAACTGCAGGAAACGGATGTCAACGGGTACATCGGAATGGCCCCGATAGCACATGAAAAGCGCCAGAACGTGGACAATGATGCGGTTGGCCAAAAAGGGCGTATGCGTTTTTTCCTGAATATATTCAGGAAAAAACGCATACGCCCTTTTTGGCCAACCAAGCAACCTGGGAGAGCAAATCAGCACTACAAAGAAATCTCTCGCCCCCCCCGGGGCAAAAGGGCCAGGCGAAAAAAGTCTAAAAACCAGAAAGGCAGGACAGGCCACGGAGTCAAGGGAGCCTTGTTAAGCTGATGGGCGGGATGTCAATGGCCAACAGCCAATCTTCACAAGTGTATCCTCTTTCCCAAACCATGGAAAACACAGAACCACAGAGCATAGGGCACTTCCACACATGGGCGTTGACCTTGGGAAAATGAAAAAATCAACCAGACACAGGGACCCCAAAGTTTTGGGCTGCTGTCTTGACAAGAACCTCCACTCCGGTACACGTTTCATATCCCAGGAAAGAGCCAAGTGGACAAAGACGAGTGGACAAGTGGACAAAGACAAGTGGACAAGTGGACAAGTGGTGCTACGTAGGTCCAATGGAGTGTCACTCAGCCATGAAATCCACGTCATGAGGCTGGTAGCAGCATCCTGAGTGGATTTAGGTACGATCATCCTCAGTGAAATAAGTCCCACAAAAAAAGAAACTTATGATATCACTTATCGAGGGAATGTAAAAATCGCTCCCCATGCACTGAATCCCCAAACAGAACAGAGTCACGCTTTTAGAAAACACACTTATGCCTGCTTCAGGGGAAAGGTGAGGTGGGGTGACGCATAAAACTCGAGTTTGAAATGAGCACAGATACCCTTCCGAAAACCGAATATGGAATGGACACGACCTACTCCTTGCTCAATCAACTGGACTCACCAGACCCTGTTCATCGCACAAGTATCTATCCGACTAGTAAGCATCTTAAAAGCTAAGTCTTGATATCTCTGTGTAAGTGCATCAAGTGTGTGTAAAGCGGCCTAAAACCAGCAGGGAAAATCAGCTCAGACCCATTCTGAGGATACATTTCCAACATAAAGAAGAAACAAGCAGGGCAAAACAGAGAGAAATTCTTCCAAAATGCGTTCAGGGACTGGCATGCAACCAGGATTGACCACATCTACAGCCCCAGCGGCAGAAGACATAAGGCTGGACACTCTTGGGGCTGAGACGATTGGTGAGGTTGGGAAAGCAAATGCAGACCCTTGAAAGGAATCCTGCGTGCTCCCCATTCCATGGGTCCCAACTCTCCAGGTTCAACGCAATCTTCCGACAGCGAAAGCACTCATTGGAAACCCAGCGGATGCTACACCGTGGGATCGGGAAAGCTTTCTGAAACTCACCTCAGTTTTCATCTCCTGGTGCTCGTGTTCTCCATTCAGGCCCCCTTACTAACAATCTCCCCACTTGGAGACTCGGCGCCTTTCCATGCCTCTTTCGTACCGTCTGCAATTTGTCCGCAGGATGAACTGCAAGAGGGGGAACCAATGAGAGACTCGCTGGAGGTGTTTGGTCGGGCACATGTCACTCTCATTTCCCATCACGAAGAAGAATTCACCAGCGGTTCAGCCTGCCACCCCGGATCGACAATAGGGCGTGAAGCCATCCAGCCGTGTTGCGTCCCACTCACAAAAAAGCGATTTGGGAAATGGAGCTCAGGGGCACTGCACTTCCCAAACCTGCAGAGTTCTAAACGATAACTATCGCCCCAAGATATATTGAGGTCAGGCTACGAAGAGGCGCTGAACGCAAGGCAGAACTGCAGGAAACGGATGTCAACGGGTACATCGGAATGGCCCCGATAGCACATGAAAAGCGCCAGAACGTGGACAATGATGCGGTTGGCCAAAAAGGGCGTATGCGTTTTTTCCTGAATATATTCAGGAAAAAACGCATACGCCCTTTTTGGCCAACCAAGCAACCTGGGAGAGCAAATCAGCACTACAAAGAAATCTCTCGCCCCCCCCGGGGCAAAAGGGCCAGGCGAAAAAAGTCTAAAAACCAGAAAGGCAGGACAGGCCACGGAGTCAAGGGAGCCTTGTTAAGCTGATGGGCGGGATGTCAATGGCCAACAGCCAATCTTCACAAGTGTATCCTCTTTCCCAAACCATGGAAAACACAGAACCACAGAGCATAGGGCACTTCCACACATGGGCGTTGACCTTGGGAAAATGAAAAAATCAACCAGACACAGGGACCCCAAAGTTTTGGGCTGCTGTCTTGACAAGAACCTCCACTCCGGTACACGTTTCATATCCCAGGAAAGAGCCAAGTGGACAAAGACGAGTGGACAAGTGGACAAAGACAAGTGGACAAGTGGACAAGTGGTGCTACGTAGGTCCAATGGAGTGTCACTCAGCCATGAAATCCACGTCATGAGGCTGGTAGCAGCATCCTGAGTGGATTTAGGTACGATCATCCTCAGTGAAATAAGTCCCACAAAAAAAGAAACTTATGATATCACTTATCGAGGGAATGTAAAAATCGCTCCCCATGCACTGAATCCCCAAACAGAACAGAGTCACGCTTTTAGAAAACACACTTATGCCTGCTTCAGGGGAAAGGTGAGGTGGGGTGACGCATAAAACTCGAGTTTGAAATGAGCACAGATACCCTTCCGAAAACCGAATATGGAATGGACACGACCTACTCCTTGCTCAATCAACTGGACTCACCAGACCCTGTTCATCGCACAAGTATCTATCCGACTAGTAAGCATCTTAAAAGCTAAGTCTTGATATCTCTGTGTAAGTGCATCAAGTGTGTGTAAAGCGGCCTAAAACCAGCAGGGAAAATCAGCTCAGACCCATTCTGAGGATACATTTCCAACATAAAGAAGAAACAAGCAGGGCAAAACAGAGAGAAATTCTTCCAAAATGCGTTCAGGGACTGGCATGCAACCAGGATTGACCACATCTACAGCCCCAGCGGCAGAAGACATAAGGCTGGACACTCTTGGGGCTGAGACGATTGGTGAGGTTGGGAAAGCAAATGCAGACCCTTGAAAGGAATCCTGCGTGCTCCCCATTCCATGGGTCCCAACTCTCCAGGTTCAACGCAATCTTCCGACAGCGAAAGCACTCATTGGAAACGCAGCGGTTGCTACACCGTGGGATCGGGAAAGCTTTCTGAAACTCACCTCAGTTTTCATCTCCTGGTGCTCGTGTTCTCCATTCAGGCCCCCTTACTAACAATCTCCCCACTTGGAGACTCGGCGCCTTTCCATGCCTCTTTCGTACCGTCTGCAATTTGTCCGCAGGATGAACTGCAAGAGGGGGAACCAATGAGAGACTCGCTGGAGGTGTTTGGTCGGGCACATGTCACTCTCATTTCCCATCACGAAGAAGAATTCACCAGCGGTTCAGCCTGCCACCCCGGATCGACAATAGGGCGTGAAGCCATCCAGCCGTGTTGCGTCCCACTCACAAAAAAGCGACTTGGGAAATGGAGCTCAGGGGCACTGCACTTCCCAAACCTGCAGAGTTCTAAACGATAACTATCGCCCCAAAATATATTGAGGTCAGGCTACGAAGAGGCGCTGAACGCAAGGCAGAACTGCAGGAAACGGATGTCAACGGGTACATCGGAATGGCCCCGATAGCACATGAAAAGCGCCAGAACGTGGACAATGATGCGGTTGGCCAAAAAGGGCGTATGCGTTTTTTCCTGAATATATTCAGGAAAAAACGCATACGCCCTTTTTGGCCAACCAAGCAACCTGGGAGAGCAAATCAGCACTACAAAGAAATCTCTCGCCCCCCCCGGGGCAAAAGGGCCAGGCGAAAAAAGTCTAAAAACCAGAAAGGCAGGACAGCCCACGGAGTCAAGGGAGCCTTGTTAAGCTGATGGGCGGGATGTCAATGGCCAACAGCCAATCTTCACAAGTGTATCCTCTTTCCCAAACCATGGAAAACACAGAACCACAGAGCATAGGGCACTTCCACACATGGGCGTTGACCTTGGGAAAATGAAAAAATCAACCAGACACAGGGACCCCAAAGTTGAGGGCTGCTGTCTTGACAAGAACCTCCACTCCGGTACACGTTTCATATCCCAGGAAAGAGCCAAGTGGACAAAGACGAGTGGACAAGTGGACAAAGACAAGTGGACAAGTGGACAAGTGGTGCTACGTAGGTCCAATGGAGTGTCACTCAGCCATGAAATCCACGTCATGAGGCTGGTAGCAGCATCCTGAGTGGATTTAGGTACGATCATCCTCAGTGAAATAAGTCCCACAAAAAAAGAAACTTATGATATCACTTATCGAGGGAATGTAAAAATCGCGCCCCATGCACTGAATCCCCAAACAGAACAGAGTCACGCTTTTAGAAAACACACTTATGCCTGCTTCAGGGGAAAGGTGAGGTGGGGTGACGCATAAAACTCGAGTTTGAAATGAGCACAGATACCCTTCCGAAAACCGAATATGGAATGGACACGACCTACTCCTTGCTCAATCAACTGGACTCACCAGACCCTGTTCATCGCACAAGTATCTATCCGACTAGTAAGCATCTTAAAAGCTAAGTCTTGATATCTCTGTGTAAGTGCATCAAGTGTGTGTAAAGCGGCCTAAAACCAGCAGGGAAAATCAGCTCAGACCCATTCTGAGGATACATTTCCAACATAAAGAAGAAACAAGCAGGGCAAAACAGAGAGAAATTCTTCCAAAATGCGTTCAGGGACTGGCATGCAACCAGGATTGACCACATCTACAGCCCCAGCGGCAGAAGACATAAGGCTGGACACTCTTGGGGCTGAGACGATTGGTGAGGTTGGGAAAGCAAATGCAGACCGTTGAAAGGAATCCTGCGTGCTCCCCATTCCATGGGTCCCAACTCTCCAGGTTCAACGCAATCTTCCGACAGCGAAAGCACTCATTGGAAACCCAGCGGATGCTACACCGTGGGATCGGGAAAGCTTTCTGAAACTCACCTCAGTTTTCATCTCCTGGTGCTCGTGTTCTCCATTCAGGCCCCCTTACTAACAATCTCCCCACTTGGAGACTCGGCGCCTTTCCATGCCTCTTTCGAACCGTCTGCAAATTGTCCGCAGGATGAACTGCAAGAGGGGGAACCAATGAGAGACTCGCTGGAGGTGTTTGGTCGGGCACATGTCACTCTCATTTCCCATCACGAAGAAGAATTCACCAGCGGTTCAGCCTGCCACCCCGGATCGACAATAGGGCGTGAAGCCATCCAGCCGTGTTGCGTCCCACTCACAAAAAAGCGACTTGGGAAATGGAGCTCAGGGGCCCTGCACTTCCCAAACCTGCAGAGTTCTAAACGATAACTATCGCCCCAAAATATATTGAGGTCAGGCTACGAAGAGGCGCTGAACGCAAGGCAGAACTGCAGGAAACGGATGTCAACGGGTACATCGGAATGGCCCCGATAGCACATGAAAAGCGCCAGAACGTGGATAATGATGCGGTTGGCCAAAAAGGGCGTATGCGTTTTTTCCTGAATATATTCAGGAAAAAACGCATACGCCCTTTTTGGCCAACCAAGCAACGTGGGAGAGCAAATCAGCACTACAAAGAAATCTCTCGCCCCCCCCGGGGCAAAAGGGCCAGGCGAAAAAAGTCTAAAAACCAGAAAGGCAGGACAGGCCACGGAGTCAAGGGAGCCTTGTTAAGCTGATGGGCGGGATGTCAATGGCCAACAGCCAATCTTCACAAGTGTATCCTCTTTCCCAAACCATGGAAAACACAGAACCACAGAGCATAGGGCACTTCCACACATGGGCGTTGACCTTGGGAAAATGAAAAAATCAACCAGACACAGGGACCCCAAAGTTGAGGGCTGCTGTCTTGACAAGAACCTCCACTCCGGTACACGTTTCATATCCCAGGAAAGAGCCAAGTGGACAAAGACGAGTGGACAAGTGGACAAAGACAAGTGGACAAGTGGTGCTACGTAGGTCCAATGGAGTGTCACTCAGCCATGAAATCCACGTCATGAGGCTGGTAGCAGCATCCTGAGTGGATTTAGGTACGATCATCCTCAGTGAAATAAGTCCCACAAAAAAAGAAACTTATGATATCACTTATCGAGGGAATGTAAAAATCGCTCCCCATGCACTGAATCCCCAAACAGAACAGAGTCACGCTTTTAGAAAACACACTTATGCCTGCTTCAGGGGAAAGGTGAGGTGGGGTGACGCATAAAACTCGAGTTTGAAATGAGCACAGATACCCTTCCGAAAACCGAATATGGAATGGACACGACCTACTCCTTGCTCAATCAACTGGACTCACCAGACCCTGTTCATCGCACAAGTATCTATCGGACTAGTAAGCATCTTAAAAGCTAAGTCTTGATATCTCTGTGTAAGTGCATCAAGTGTGTGTAAAGCGGCCTAAAACCAGCAGGGAAAATCAGCTCAGACCCATTCTGAGGATACATTTCCAACATAAAGAAGAAACAAGCAGGGCAAAACAGAGAGAAATTCTTCCAAAATGCGTTCAGGGACTGGCATGCAACCAGGATTGACCACATCTACAGCCCCAGCGGCAGAAGACATAAGGCTGGACACTCTTGGGGCTGAGACGATTGGTGAGGTTGGGAAAGCAAATGCAGACCCTTGAAAGGAATCCTGCGTGCTCCCCATTCCATGGGTCCCAACTCTCCAGGTTCAACGCAATCTTCCGACAGCGAAAGCACTCATTGGAAACCCAGCGGATGCTACACCGTGGGATCGGGAAAGCTTTCTGAAACTCACCTCAGTTTTCATCTCCTGGTGCTCGTGTTCTCCATTCAGGCCCCCTTACTAACAATCTCCCCACTTGGAGACTCGGCGCCTTTCCATGCCTCTTTCGTACCGTCTGCAATTTGTCCGCAGGATGAACTGCAAGAGGGGGAACCAATGAGAGACTCGCTGGAGGTGTTTGGTCGGGCACATGTCACTCTCATTTCCCATCACGAAGAAGAATTCACCAGCGGTTCAGCCTGCCACCCCGGATCGACAATAGGGCGTGAAGCCATCCAGCCGTGTTGCGTCCCACTCACAAAAAAGCGACTTGGGAAATGGAGCTCAGGGGCACTGCACTTCCCAAACCTGCAGAGTTCTAAACGATAACTATCGCCCCAAGATATATTGAGGTCAGGCTACGAAGAGGCGCTGAACGCAAGGCAGAACTGCAGGAAACGGATGTCAACGGGTACATCGGAATGGCCCCGATAGCACATGAAAAGCGCCAGAACGTGGACAATGATGCGGTTGGCCAAAAAGGGCGTATGCGTTTTTTCCTGAATATATTCAGGAAAAAACGCATACGCCCTTTTTGGCCAACCAAGCAACCTGGGAGAGCAAATCAGCACTACAAAGAAATCTCTCGCCCCCCCCGGGGCAAAAGGGCCAGGCGAAAAAAGTCTAAAAACCAGAAAGGCAGGACAGGCCACGGAGTCAAGGGAGCCTTGTTAAGCTGATGGGCGGGATGTCAATGGCCAACAGCCAATCTTCACAAGTGTATCCTCTTTCCCAAACCATGGAAAACACAGAACCACAGAGCATAGGGCACTTCCACACATGGGCGTTGACCTTGGGAAAATGAAAAAATCAACCAGACACAGGGACCCCAAAGTTGAGGGCTGCTGTCTTGACAAGAACCTCCACTCCGGTACACGTTTCATATCCCAGGAAAGAGCCAAGTGGACAAAGACGAGTGGACAAGTGGACAAAGACAAGTGGACAAGTGGACAAGTGGTGCTACGTAGGTCCAATGGAGTGTCACTCAGCCATGAAATCCACGTCATGAGGCTGGTAGCAGCATCCTGAGTGGATTTAGGTACGATCATCCTCAGTGAAATAAGTCCCACAAAAAAAGAAACTTATGATATCACTTATCGAGGGAATGTAAAAATCGCTCCCCATGCACTGAATCCCCAAACAGAACAGAGTCACGCTTTTAGAAAACACACTTATGCCTGCTTCAGGGGAAAGGTGAGGTGGGGTGACGCATAAAACTCGAGTTTGAAATGAGCACAGATACCCTTCCGAAAACCGAATATGGAATGGACACGACCTACTCCTTGCTCAATCAACTGGACTCACCAGACCCTGTTCATCGCACAAGTATCTATCCGACTAGTAAGCATCTTAAAAGCTAAGTCTTGATATCTCTGTGTAAGTGCATCAAGTGTGTGTAAAGCGGCCTAAAACCAGCAGGGAAAATCAGCTCAGACCCATTCTGAGGATACATTTCCAACATAAAGAAGAAACAAGCAGGGCAAAACAGAGAGAAATTCTTCCAAAATGCGTTCAGGGACTGGCATGCAACCAGGATTGACCACATCTACAGCCCCAGCGGCAGAAGACATAAGGCTGGACACTCTTGGGGCTGAGACGATTGGTGAGGTTGGGAAAGCAAATGCAGACCCTTGAAAGGAATCCTGCGTGCTCCCCATTCCATGGGTCCCAACTCTCCAGGTTCAACGCAATCTTCCGACAGCGAAAGCACTCATTGGAAACCCAGCGGATGCTACACCGTGGGATCGGGAAAGCTTTCTGAAACTCACCTCAGTTTTCATCTCCTGGTGCTCGTGTTCTCCATTCAGGCCCCCTTACTAACAATCTCCCCACTTGGAGACTCGGCGCCTTTCCATGCCTCTTTCGTACCGTCTGCAATTTGTCCGCAGGATGAACTGCAAGAGGGGGAACCAATGAGAGACTCGCTGGAGGTGTTTGGTCGGGCACATGTCACTCTCATTTCCCATCACGAAGAAGAATTCACCAGCGGTTCAGCCTGCCACCCCGGATCGACAATAGGGCGTGAAGCCATCCAGCCGTGTTGCGTCCCACTCACAAAAAAGCGACTTGGGAAATGGAGCTCAGGGGCACTGCACTTCCCAAACCTGCAGAGTTCTAAACGATAACTATCGCCCCAAAATATATTGAGGTCAGGCTACGAAGAGGCGCTGAACGCAAGGCAGAACTGCAGGAAACGGATGTCAACGGGTACATCGGAATGGCCCCGATAGCACATGAAAAGCGCCAGAACGTGGACAATGATGCGGTTGGCCAAAAAGGGCGTATGCGTTTTTTCCTGAATATATTCAGGAAAAAACGCATACGCCCTTTTTGGCCAACCAAGCAACCTGGGAGAGCAAATCAGCACTACAAAGAAATCTCTCGGCCCCCCCCCCCCGGGGCAAAAGGGCCAGGCGAAAAAAGTCTAAAAACCAGAAAGGCAGGACAGCCCACGGAGTCAAGGGAGCCTTGTTAAGCTGATGGGCGGGATGTCAATGGCCAACAGCCAATCTTCACAAGTGTATCCTCTTTCCCAAACCATGGAAAACACAGAACCACAGAGCATAGGGCACTTCCACACATGGGCGTTGACCTTGGGAAAATGAAAAAATCAACCAGACACAGGGACCCCAAAGTTGAGGGCTGCTGTCTTGACAAGAACCTCCACTCCGGTACACGTTTCATATCCCAGGAAAGAGCCAAGTGGACAAAGACGAGTGGACAAGTGGACAAAGACAACTGGACAAGTGGACAAGTGGTGCTACGTAGGTCCAATGGAGTGTCACTCAGCCATGAAATCCACGTCATGAGGCTGGTAGCAGCATCCTGAGTGGATTTAGGTACGATCATCCTCAGTGAAATAAGTCCCACAAAAAAAGAAACTTATGATATCACTTATCGAGGGAATGTAAAAATCGCTCCCCATGCACTGAATCCCCACACAGAACAGAGTCACGCTTTTAGAAAACACACTTATGCCTGCTTCAGGGGAAAGGTGAGGTGGGGTGACGCATAAAACTCGAGTTTGAAATGAGCACAGATACCCTTCCGAAAACCGAATATGGAATGGACACGACCTACTCCTTGCTCAATCAACTGGACTCACCAGACCCTGTTCATCGCACAAGTATCTATCCGACTAGTAAGCATCTTAAAAGCTAAGTCTTGATATCTCTGTGTAAGTGCATCAAGTGTGTGTAAAGCGGCCTAAAACCAGCAGGGAAAATCAGCTCAGACCCATTCTGAGGATACATTTCCAACATAAAGAAGAAACAAGCAGGGCAAAACAGAGAGAAATTCTTCCAAAATGCGTTCAGGGACTGGCATGCAACCAGGATTGACCACATCTACAGCCCCAGCGGCAGAAGACATAAGGCTGGACACTCTTGGGGCTGAGACGATTGGTGAGGTTGGGAAAGCAAATGCAGACCCTTGAAAGGAATCCTGCGTGCTCCCCATTCCATGGCTCCCAACTCTCCAGGTTCAACGCAATCTTCCGACAGCGAAAGCACTCATTGGAAACCCAGCGGATGCTACACCGTGGGATCGGGAAAGCTTTCTGAAACTCACCTCAGTTTTCATCTCCTGGTGCTCGTGTTCTCCATTCAGGCCCCCTTACTAACAATCTCCCCACTTGGAGACTCGGCGCCTTTCCATGCCTCTTTCGTACCGTCTGCAATTTGTCCGCAGGATGAACTGCAAGAGGGGGAACCAATGAGAGACTCGCTGGAGGTGTTTGGTCGGGCACATGTCACTCTCATTTCCCATCACGAAGAAGAATTCACCAGCGGTTCAGCCTGCCACCCCGGATCGACAATAGGGCGTGAAGCCATCCAGCCGTGTTGCGTCCCACTCACAAAAAAGCGACTTGGGAAATGGAGCTCAGGGGCACTGCACTTCCCAAACCTGCAGAGTTCTAAACGATAACTATCGCCCCAAAATATATTGAGGTCAGGCTACGAAGAGGCGCTGAACGCAAGGCAGAACTGCAGGAAACGGATGTCAACGGGTACATCGGAATGGCCCCGATAGCACATGAAAAGCGCCAGAACGTGGACAATGATGCGGTTGGCCAAAAAGGGCGTATGCGTTTTTTCCTGAATATATTCAGGAAAAAACGCATACGCCCTTTTTGGCCAACCAAGCAACCTGGGAGAGCAAATCAGCACTACAAAGAAATCTCTCGCCCCCCCCCCCCGGGGCAAAAGGGCCAGGCGAAAAAAGTCTAAAAACCAGAAAGGCAGGACAGCCCACGGAGTCAAGGGAGCCTTGTTAAGCTGATGGGCGGGATGTCAATGGCCAACAGCCAATCTTCACAAGTGTATCCTCTTTCCCAAACCATGGAAAACACAGAACCACAGAGCATAGGGCACTTCCACACATGGGCGTTGACCTTGGGAAAATGAAAAAATCAACCAGACACAGGGACCCCAAAGTTGAGGGCTGCTGTCTTGACAAGAACCTCCACTCCGGTACACGTTTCATATCCCAGGAAAGAGCCAAGTGGACAAAGACGAGTGGACAAGTGGACAAAGACAAGTGGACAAGTGGACAAGTGGTGCTACGTAGGTCCAATGGAGTGTCACTCAGCCATGAAATCCACGTCATGAGGCTGGTAGCAGCATCCTGAGTGGATTTAGGTACGATCATCCTCAGTGAAATAAGTCCCACAAAAAAAGAAACTTATGATATCACTTATCGAGGGAATGTAAAAATCGCTCCCCATGCACTGAATCCCCAAACAGAACAGAGTCACGCTTTTAGAAAACACACTTATGCCTGCTTCAGGGGAAAGGTGAGGTGGGGTGACGCATAAAACTCGAGTTTGAAATGAGCACAGATACCCTTCCGAAAACCGAATATGGAATGGACACGACCTACTCCTTGCTCAATCAACTGGACTCACCAGACCCTGTTCATCGCACAAGTATCTATCCGACTAGTAAGCATCTTAAAAGCTAAGTCTTGATATCTCTGTGTAAGTGCATCAAGTGTGTGTAAAGCGGCCTAAAACCAGCAGGGAAAATCAGCTCAGACCCATTCTGAGGATACATTTCCAACATAAAGAAGAAACAAGCAGGGCAAAACAGAGAGAAATTCTTCCAAAATGCGTTCAGGGACTGGCATGCAACCAGGATTGACCACATCTACAGCCCCAGCGGCAGAAGACATAAGGCTGGACACTCTTGGGGCTGAGACGATTGGTGAGGTTGGGAAAGCAAATGCAGACCCTTGAAAGGAATCCTGCGTGCTCCCCATTCCATGGCTCCCAACTCTCCAGGTTCAACGCAATCTTCCGACAGCGAAAGCACTCATTGGAAACCCAGCGGATGCTACACCGTGGGATCGGGAAAGCTTTCTGAAACTCACCTCAGTTTTCATCTCCTGGTGCTCGTGTTCTCCATTCAGGCCCCCTTACTAACAATCTCCCCACTTGGAGACTCGGCGCCTTTCCATGCCTCTTTCGTACCGTCTGCAATTTGTCCGCAGGATGAACTGCAAGAGGGGGAACCAATGAGAGACTCGCTGGAGGTGTTTGGTCGGGCACATGTCACTCTCATTTCCCATCACGAAGAAGAATTCACCAGCGGTTCAGCCTGCCACCCCGGATCGACAATAGGGCGTGAAGCCATCCAGCCGTGTTGCGTCCCACTCACAAAAAAGCGACTTGGGAAATGGAGCTCAGGGGCACTGCTCTTCCCAAACCTGCAGAGTTCTAAACGATAACTATCGCCCCAAAATATATTGAGGTCAGGCTACGAAGAGGCGCTGAACGCAAGGCAGAACTGCAGGAAACGGATGTCAACGGGTACATCGGAATGGCCCCGATAGCACATGAAAAGCGCCAGAACGTGGACAATGATGCGGTTGGCCAAAAAGGGCGTATGCGTTTTTTCCTGAATATATTCAGGAAAAAACGCATACGCCCTTTTTGGCCAACCAAGCAACCTGGGAGAGCAAATCAGCACTACAAAGAAATCTCTCGCCCCCCCCGGGGCAAAAGGGCCAGGCGAAAAAAGTCTAAAAACCAGAAAGGCAGGACAGGCCACGGAGTCAAGGGAGCCTTGTTAAGCTGATGGGCGGGATGTCAATGGCCAACAGCCAATCTTCACAAGTGTATCCTCTTTCCCAAACCATGGAAAACACAGAACCACAGAGCATAGGGCACTTCCACACATGGGCGTTGACCTTGGGAAAATGAAAAAATCAACCAGACACAGGGACCCCAAAGTTGAGGGCTGCTGTCTTGACAAGAACCTCCACTCCGGTACACGTTTCATATCCCAGGAAAGAGCCAAGTGGACAAAGACGAGTGGACAAGTGGACAAAGACAAGTGGACAAGTGGTGCTACGTAGGTCCAATGGAGTGTCACTCAGCCATGAAATCCACGTCATGAGGCTGGTAGCAGCATCCTGAGTGGATTTAGGTACGATCATCCTCAGTGAAATAAGTCCCACAAAAAAAGAAACTTATGATATCACTTATCGAGGGAATGTAAAAATCGCTCCCCATGCACTGAATCCCCAAACAGAACAGAGTCACGCTTTTAGAAAACACACTTATGCCTGCTTCAGGGGAAAGGTGAGGTGGGGTGACGCATAAAACTCGAGTTTGAAATGAGCACAGATACCCTTCCGAAAACCGAATATGGAATGGACACGACCTACTCCTTGCTCAATCAACTGGACTCACCAGACCCTGTTCATCGCACAAGTATCTATCCGACTAGTAAGCATCTTAAAAGCTAAGTCTTGATATCTCTGTGTAAGTGCATCAAGTGTGTGTAAAGCGGCCTAAAACCAGCAGGGAAAATCAGCTCAGACCCATTCTGAGGATACATTTCCAACATAAAGAAGAAACAAGCAGGGCAAAACAGAGAGAAATTCTTCCAAAATGCGTTCAGGGACTGGCATGCAACCAGGATTGACCACATCTACAGCCCCAGCGGCAGAAGACATAAGGCTGGACACTCTTGGGGCTGAGACGATTGGTGAGGTTGGGAAAGCAAATGCAGACCCTTGAAAGGAATCCTGCGTGCTCCCCATTCCATGGGTCCCAACTCTCCAGGTTCAACGCAATCTTCCGACAGCGAAAGCACTCATTGGAAACCCAGCGGATGCTACACCGTGGGATCGGGAAAGCTTTCTGAAACTCACCTCAGTTTTCATCTCCTGGTGCTCGTGTTCTCCATTCAGGCCCCCTTACTAACAATCTCCCCACTTGGAGACTCGGCGCCTTTCCATGCCTCTTTCGTACCGTCTGCAATTTGTCCGCAGGATGAACTGCAAGAGGGGGAACCAATGAGAGACTCGCTGGAGGTGTTTGGTCGGGCACATGTCACTCTCATTTCCCATCACGAAGAAGAATTCACCAGCGGTTCAGCCTGCCACCCCGGATCGACAATAGGGCGTGAAGCCATCCAGCCGTGTTGCGTCCCACTCACAAAAAAGCGACTTGGGAAATGGAGCTCAGGGGCACTGCACTTCCCAAACCTGCAGAGTTCTAAACGATAACTATCGCCCCAAAATATATTGAGGTCAGGCTACGAAGAGGCGCTGAACGCAAGGCAGAACTGCAGGAAACGGATGTCAACGGGTACATCGGAATGGCCCCGATAGCACATGAAAAGCGCCAGAACGTGGACAATGATGCGGTTGGCCAAAAAGGGCGTATGCGTTTTTTCCTGAATATATTCAGGAAAAAACGCATACGCCCTTTTTGGCCAACCAAGCAACGTGGGAGAGCAAATCAGCACTACAAAGAAATCTCTCGCCCCCCCCCCCCGGGGCAAAAGGGCCAGGCGAAAAAAGTCTAAAAACCAGAAAGGCAGGACAGGCCACGGAGTCAAGGGAGCCTTGTTAAGCTGATGGGCGGGATGTCAATGGCCAACAGCCAATCTTCACAAGTGTATCCTCTTTCCCAAACCATGGAAAACACAGAACCACAGAGCATAGGGCACTTCCACACATGGGCGTTGACCTTGGGAAAATGAAAAAATCAACCAGACACAGGGACCCCAAAGTTGAGGGCTGCTGTCTTGACAAGAACCTCCACTCCGGTACACGTTTCATATCCCAGGAAAGAGCCAAGTGGACAAAGACGAGTGGACAAGTGGACAAAGACAAGTGGACAAGTGGTGCTACGTAGGTCCAATGGAGTGTCACTCAGCCATGAAATCCACGTCATGAGGCTGGTAGCAGCATCCTGAGTGGATTTAGGTACGATCATCCTCAGTGAAATAAGTCCCACAAAAAAAGAAACTTATGATATCACTTATCGAGGGAATGTAAAAATCGCTCCCCATGCACTGAATCCCCAAACAGAACAGAGTCACGCTTTTAGAAAACACACTTATGCCTGCTTCAGGGGAAAGGTGAGGTGGGGTGACGCATAAAACTCGAGTTTGAAATGAGCACAGATACCCTTCCGAAAACCGAATATGGAATGGACACGACCTACTCCTTGCTCAATCAACTGGACTCACCAGACCCTGTTCATCGCACAAGTATCTATCCGACTAGTAAGCATCTTAAAAGCTAAGTCTTGATATC
Organism: Kogia breviceps; assembly: GCF_026419965.1. Taxonomy (NCBI): domain Eukaryota; kingdom Metazoa; phylum Chordata; class Mammalia; order Artiodactyla; family Physeteridae; genus Kogia; species Kogia breviceps. Next base: position 57,542 of record NW_026711699.1, read on the forward strand.
TCTGTGTAAGTGCATCAAGTGTGTGTAAAGCGGCCTAAAACCAGCAGGGAAAATCAGCTCAGACCCATTCTGAGGATACATTTCCAACATAAAGAAGAAACAAGCAGGGCAAAACAGAGAGAAATTCTTCCAAAATGCGTTCAGGGACTGGCATGCAACCAGGATTGACCACATCTACAGCCCCAGCGGCAGAAGACATAAGGCTGGACACTCTTGGGGCTGAGACGATTGGTGGGGTTGGGAAAGCAAATGCAGACCCTTGAAAGGAATCCTGCGTGCTCCCCATTCCATGGGTCCCAACTCTCCAGGTTCAACGCAATCTTCCGACAGCGAAAGCACTCATTGGAAACCCAGCGGATGCTACACCGTGGGATCGGGAAAGCTTTCTGAAACTCACCTCAGTTTTCATCTCCTGGTGCTCGTGTTCTCCATTCAGGCCCCCTTACTAACAATCTCCCCACTTGGAGACTCGGCGCCTTTCCATGCCTCTTTCGTACCGTCTGCAATTTGTCCGCAGGATGAACTGCAAGAGGGGGAACCAATGAGAGACTCGCTGGAGGTGTTTGGTCGGGCACATGTCACTCTCATTTCCCATCACGAAGAAGAATTCACCAGCGGTTCAGCCTGCCACCCCGGATCGACAATAGGGCGTGAAGCCATCCAGCCGTGTTGCGTCCCACTCACAAAAAAGCGACTTGGGAAATGGAGCTCAGGGGCACTGCACTTCCCAAACCTGCAGAGTTCTAAACGATAACTATCGCCCCAAAATATATTGAGGTCAGGCTACGAAGAGGCGCTGAACGCAAGGCAGAACTGCAGGAAACGGATGTCAACGGGTACATCGGAATGGCCCCGATAGCACATGAAAAGCGCCAGAAGGTGGACAATGATGCGGTTGGCCAAAAAGGGCGTATGCGTTTTTTCCTGAATATATTCAGGAAAAAACGCATACGCCCTTTTTGGCCAACCAAGCAACCTGGGAGAGCAAATCAGCACTACAAAGAAATCTCTCGCCCCCCCCCCCCCCGGGGCAAAAGGGCCAGGCGAAAAAAGTCTAAAAACCAGAAAGGCAGGACAGCCCACGGAGTCAAGGGAGCCTTGTTAAGCTGATGGGCGGGATGTCAATGGCCAACAGCCAATCTTCACAAGTGTATCCTCTTTCCCAAACCATGGAAAACACAGAACCACAGAGCATAGGGCACTTCCACACATGGGCGTTGACCTTGGGAAAATGAAAAAATCAACCAGACACAGGGACCCCAAAGTTGAGGGCTGCTGTCTTGACAAGAACCTCCACTCCGGTACACGTTTCATATCCCAGGAAAGAGCCAAGTGGACAAAGACGAGTGGACAAGTGGACAAAGACAAGTGGACAAGTGGACAAGTGGTGCTACGTAGGTCCAATGGAGTGTCACTCAGCCATGAAATCCACGTCATGAGGCTGGTAGCAGCATCCTGAGTGGATTTAGGTACGATCATCCTCAGTGAAATAAGTCCCACAAAAAAAGAAACTTATGATATCACTTATCGAGGGAATGTAAAAATCGCTCCCCATGCACTGAATCCCCAAACAGAACAGAGTCACGCTTTTAGAAAACACACTTATGCCTGCTTCAGGGGAAAGGTGAGGTGGGGTGACGCATAAAACTCGAGTTTGAAATGAGCACAGATACCCTTCCGAAAACCGAATATGGAATGGACACGACCTACTCCTTGCTCAATCAACTGGACTCACCAGACCCTGTTCATCGCACAAGTATCTATCCGACTAGTAAGCATCTTAAAAGCTAAGTCTTGATATCTCTGTGTAAGTGCATCAAGTGTGTGTAAAGCGGCCTAAAACCAGCAGGGAAAATCAGCTCAGACCCATTCTGAGGATACATTTCCAACATAAAGAAGAAACAAGCAGGGCAAAACAGAGAGAAATTCTTCCAAAATGCGTTCAGGGACTGGCATGCAACCAGGATTGACCACATCTACAGCCCCAGCGGCAGAAGACATAAGGCTGGACACTCTTGGGGCTGAGACGATTGGTGAGGTTGGGAAAGCAAATGCAGACCCTTGAAAGGAATCCTGCGTGCTCCCCATTCCATGGCTCCCAACTCTCCAGGTTCAACGCAATCTTCCGACAGCGAAAGCACTCATTGGAAACCCAGCGGATGCTACACCGTGGGATCGGGAAAGCTTTCTGAAACTCACCTCAGTTTTCATCTCCTGGTGCTCGTGTTCTCCATTCAGGCCCCCTTACTAACAATCTCCCCACTTGGAGACTCGGCGCCTTTCCATGCCTCTTTCGTACCGTCTGCAATTTGTCCGCAGGATGAACTGCAAGAGGGGGAACCAATGAGAGACTCGCTGGAGGTGTTTGGTCGGGCACATGTCACTCTCATTTCCCATCACGAAGAAGAATTCACCAGCGGTTCAGCCTGCCACCCCGGATCGACAATAGGGCGTGAAGCCATCCAGCCGTGTTGCGTCCCACTCACAAAAAAGCGACTTGGGAAATGGAGCTCAGGGGCACTGCTCTTCCCAAACCTGCAGAGTTCTAAACGATAACTATCGCCCCAAAATATATTGAGGTCAGGCTACGAAGAGGCGCTGAACGCAAGGCAGAACTGCAGGAAACGGATGTCAACGGGTACATCGGAATGGCCCCGATAGCACATGAAAAGCGCCAGAACGTGGACAATGATGCGGTTGGCCAAAAAGGGCGTATGCGTTTTTTCCTGAATATATTCAGGAAAAAACGCATACGCCCTTTTTGGCCAACCAAGCAACCTGGGAGAGCAAATCAGCACTACAAAGAAATCTCTCGCCCCCCCCGGGGCAAAAGGGCCAGGCGAAAAAAGTCTAAAAACCAGAAAGGCAGGACAGGCCACGGAGTCAAGGGAGCCTTGTTAAGCTGATGGGCGGGATGTCAATGGCCAACAGCCAATCTTCACAAGTGTATCCTCTTTCCCAAACCATGGAAAACACAGAACCACAGAGCATAGGGCACTTCCACACATGGGCGTTGACCTTGGGAAAATGAAAAAATCAACCAGACACAGGGACCCCAAAGTTGAGGGCTGCTGTCTTGACAAGAACCTCCACTCCGGTACACGTTTCATATCCCAGGAAAGAGCCAAGTGGACAAAGACGAGTGGACAAGTGGACAAAGACAAGTGGACAAGTGGTGCTACGTAGGTCCAATGGAGTGTCACTCAGCCATGAAATCCACGTCATGAGGCTGGTAGCAGCATCCTGAGTGGATTTAGGTACGATCATCCTCAGTGAAATAAGTCCCACAAAAAAAGAAACTTATGATATCACTTATCGAGGGAATGTAAAAATCGCTCCCCATGCACTGAATCCCCAAACAGAACAGAGTCACGCTTTTAGAAAACACACTTATGCCTGCTTCAGGGGAAAGGTGAGGTGGGGTGACGCATAAAACTCGAGTTTGAAATGAGCACAGATACCCTTCCGAAAACCGAATATGGAATGGACACGACCTACTCCTTGCTCAATCAACTGGACTCACCAGACCCTGTTCATCGCACAAGTATCTATCCGACTAGTAAGCATCTTAAAAGCTAAGTCTTGATATCTCTGTGTAAGTGCATCAAGTGTGTGTAAAGCGGCCTAAAACCAGCAGGGAAAATCAGCTCAGACCCATTCTGAGGATACATTTCCAACATAAAGAAGAAACAAGCAGGGCAAAACAGAGAGAAATTCTTCCAAAATGCGTTCAGGGACTGGCATGCAACCAGGATTGACCACATCTACAGCCCCAGCGGCAGAAGACATAAGGCTGGACACTCTTGGGGCTGAGACGATTGGTGAGGTTGGGAAAGCAAATGCAGACCCTTGAAAGGAATCCTGCGTGCTCCCCATTCCATGGGTCCCAACTCTCCAGGTTCAACGCAATCTTCCGACAGCGAAAGCACTCATTGGAAACCCAGCGGATGCTACACCGTGGGATCGGGAAAGCTTTCTGAAACTCACCTCAGTTTTCATCTCCTGGTGCTCGTGTTCTCCATTCAGGCCCCCTTACTAACAATCTCCCCACTTGGAGACTCGGCGCCTTTCCATGCCTCTTTCGTACCGTCTGCAATTTGTCCGCAGGATGAACTGCAAGAGGGGGAACCAATGAGAGACTCGCTGGAGGTGTTTGGTCGGGCACATGTCACTCTCATTTCCCATCACGAAGAAGAATTCACCAGCGGTTCAGCCTGCCACCCCGGATCGACAATAGGGCGTGAAGCCATCCAGCCGTGTTGCGTCCCACTCACAAAAAAGCGACTTGGGAAATGGAGCTCAGGGGCACTGCACTTCCCAAACCTGCAGAGTTCTAAACGATAACTATCGCCCCAAAATATATTGAGGTCAGGCTACGAAGAGGCGCTGAACGCAAGGCAGAACTGCAGGAAACGGATGTCAACGGGTACATCGGAATGGCCCCGATAGCACATGAAAAGCGCCAGAACGTGGACAATGATGCGGTTGGCCAAAAAGGGCGTATGCGTTTTTTCCTGAATATATTCAGGAAAAAACGCATACGCCCTTTTTGGCCAACCAAGCAACGTGGGAGAGCAAATCAGCACTACAAAGAAATCTCTCGCCCCCCCCGGGGCAAAAGGGCCAGGCGAAAAAAGTCTAAAAACCAGAAAGGCAGGACAGGCCACGGAGTCAAGGGAGCCTTGTTAAGCTGATGGGCGGGATGTCAATGGCCAACAGCCAATCTTCACAAGTGTATCCTCTTTCCCAAACCATGGAAAACACAGAACCACAGAGCATAGGGCACTTCCACACATGGGCGTTGACCTTGGGAAAATGAAAAAATCAACCAGACACAGGGACCCCAAAGTTGAGGGCTGCTGTCTTGACAAGAACCTCCACTCCGGTACACGTTTCATATCCCAGGAAAGAGCCAAGTGGACAAAGACGAGTGGACAAGTGGACAAAGACAAGTGGACAAGTGGTGCTACGTAGGTCCAATGGAGTGTCACTCAGCCATGAAATCCACGTCATGAGGCTGGTAGCAGCATCCTGAGTGGATTTAGGTACGATCATCCTCAGTGAAATAAGTCCCACAAAAAAAGAAACTTATGATATCACTTATCGAGGGAATGTAAAAATCGCTCCCCATGCACTGAATCCCCAAACAGAACAGAGTCACGCTTTTAGAAAACACACTTATGCCTGCTTCAGGGGAAAGGTGAGGTGGGGTGACGCATAAAACTCGAGTTTGAAATGAGCACAGATACCCTTCCGAAAACCGAATATGGAATGGACACGACCTACTCCTTGCTCAATCAACTGGACTCACCAGACCCTGTTCATCGCACAAGTATCTATCCGACTAGTAAGCATCTTAAAAGCTAAGTCTTGATATCTCTGTGTAAGTGCATCAAGTGTGTGTAAAGCGGCCTAAAACCAGCAGGGAAAATCAGCTCAGACCCATTCTGAGGATACATTTCCAACATAAAGAAGAAACAAGCAGGGCAAAACAGAGAGAAATTCTTCCAAAATGCGTTCAGGGACTGGCATGCAACCAGGATTGACCACATCTACAGCCCCAGCGGCAGAAGACATAAGGCTGGACACTCTTGGGGCTGAGACGATTGGTGGGGTTGGGAAAGCAAATGCAGACCCTTGAAAGGAATCCTGCGTGCTCCCCATTCCATGGGTCCCAACTCTCCAGGTTCAACGCAATCTTCCGACAGCGAAAGCACTCATTGGAAACCCAGCGGATGCTACACCGTGGGATCGGGAAAGCTTTCTGAAACTCACCTCAGTTTTCATCTCCTGGTGCTCGTGTTCTCCATTCAGGCCCCCTTACTAACAATCTCCCCACTTGGAGACTCGGCGCCTTTCCATGCCTCTTTCGTACCGTCTGCAATTTGTCCGCAGGATGAACTGCAAGAGGGGGAACCAATGAGAGACTCGCTGGAGGTGTTTGGTCGGGCACATGTCACTCTCATTTCCCATCACGAAGAAGAATTCACCAGCGGTTCAGCCTGCCACCCCGGATCGACAATAGGGCGTGAAGCCATCCAGCCGTGTTGCGTCCCACTCACAAAAAAGCGACTTGGGAAATGGAGCTCAGGGGCACTGCACTTCCCAAACCTGCAGAGTTCTAAACGATAACTATCGCCCCAAAATATATTGAGGTCAGGCTACGAAGAGGCGCTGAACGCAAGGCAGAACTGCAGGAAACGGATGTCAACGGGTACATCGGAATGGCCCCGATAGCACATGAAAAGCGCCAGAAGGTGGACAATGATGCGGTTGGCCAAAAAGGGCGTATGCGTTTTTTCCTGAATATATTCAGGAAAAAACGCATACGCCCTTTTTGGCCAACCAAGCAACCTGGGAGAGCAAATCAGCACTACAAAGAAATCTCTCGCCCCCCCCCCCCCGGGGCAAAAGGGCCAGGCGAAAAAAGTCTAAAAACCAGAAAGGCAGGACAGCCCACGGAGTCAAGGGAGCCTTGTTAAGCTGATGGGCGGGATGTCAATGGCCAACAGCCAATCTTCACAAGTGTATCCTCTTTCCCAAACCATGGAAAACACAGAACCACAGAGCATAGGGCACTTCCACACATGGGCGTTGACCTTGGGAAAATGAAAAAATCAACCAGACACAGGGACCCCAAAGTTGAGGGCTGCTGTCTTGACAAGAACCTCCACTCCGGTACACGTTTCATATCCCAGGAAAGAGCCAAGTGGACAAAGACGAGTGGACAAGTGGACAAAGACAAGTGGACAAGTGGACAAGTGGTGCTACGTAGGTCCAATGGAGTGTCACTCAGCCATGAAATCCACGTCATGAGGCTGGTAGCAGCATCCTGAGTGGATTTAGGTACGATCATCCTCAGTGAAATAAGTCCCACAAAAAAAGAAACTTATGATATCACTTATCGAGGGAATGTAAAAATCGCTCCCCATGCACTGAATCCCCAAACAGAACAGAGTCACGCTTTTAGAAAACACACTTATGCCTGCTTCAGGGGAAAGGTGAGGTGGGGTGACGCATAAAACTCGAGTTTGAAATGAGCACAGATACCCTTCCGAAAACCGAATATGGAATGGACACGACCTACTCCTTGCTCAATCAACTGGACTCACCAGACCCTGTTCATCGCACAAGTATCTATCCGACTAGTAAGCATCTTAAAAGCTAAGTCTTGATATCTCTGTGTAAGTGCATCAAGTGTGTGTAAAGCGGCCTAAAACCAGCAGGGAAAATCAGCTCAGACCCATTCTGAGGATACATTTCCAACATAAAGAAGAAACAAGCAGGGCAAAACAGAGAGAAATTCTTCCAAAATGCGTTCAGGGACTGGCATGCAACCAGGATTGACCACATCTACAGCCCCAGCGGCAGAAGACATAAGGCTGGACACTCTTGGGGCTGAGACGATTGGTGAGGTTGGGAAAGCAAATGCAGACCCTTGAAAGGAATCCTGCGTGCTCCCCATTCCATGGCTCCCAACTCTCCAGGTTCAACGCAATCTTCCGACAGCGAAAGCACTCATTGGAAACCCAGCGGATGCTACACCGTGGGATCGGGAAAGCTTTCTGAAACTCACCTCAGTTTTCATCTCCTGGTGCTCGTGTTCTCCATTCAGGCCCCCTTACTAACAATCTCCCCACTTGGAGACTCGGCGCCTTTCCATGCCTCTTTCGTACCGTCTGCAATTTGTCCGCAGGATGAACTGCAAGAGGGGGAACCAATGAGAGACTCGCTGGAGGTGTTTGGTCGGGCACATGTCACTCTCATTTCCCATCACGAAGAAGAATTCACCAGCGGTTCAGCCTGCCACCCCGGATCGACAATAGGGCGTGAAGCCATCCAGCCGTGTTGCGTCCCACTCACAAAAAAGCGACTTGGGAAATGGAGCTCAGGGGCACTGCTCTTCCCAAACCTGCAGAGTTCTAAACGATAACTATCGCCCCAAAATATATTGAGGTCAGGCTACGAAGAGGCGCTGAACGCAAGGCAGAACTGCAGGAAACGGATGTCAACGGGTACATCGGAATGGCCCCGATAGCACATGAAAAGCGCCAGAACGTGGACAATGATGCGGTTGGCCAAAAAGGGCGTATGCGTTTTTTCCTGAATATATTCAGGAAAAAACGCATACGCCCTTTTTGGCCAACCAAGCAACCTGGGAGAGCAAATCAGCACTACAAAGAAATCTCTCGCCCCCCCCGGGGCAAAAGGGCCAGGCGAAAAAAGTCTAAAAACCAGAAAGGCAGGACAGGCCACGGAGTCAAGGGAGCCTTGTTAAGCTGATGGGCGGGAT
>NW_026711700.1:0-65216 GCF_026419965.1 Kogia breviceps
GCAAAGCTTAGGAGGAAAGCAGTACCCGCATGCTCCGAATTTGATCTCTTGATGGTGCCCCGGAAAGGAACTCTGGCACTTGTACTTCCCGAGTGAGCTTAGCCGGCCTCTCCACGAGAGTGTAACCACAAAACAACAACTTGAAGCTCCCTGCCAATGCACAGCTTAGGAGGAAAGCTTTACCCGCATGCTACGAATTCCATCTCTTGATGGTGCCCCGGAAAGGAACTCTGGCACTTGTACTTCCCGAGTGAGCTTAGCCGGCATCCCCACGAGACTCTATCCACAAAATGAACACATTCAAGCTGCCTGTGAATGCACAGCTTAGGAGGAAAGCAGTACCCGCATGCTACGAATTTGATCTCTTGATGGTGCCCCGGAAAGGAACTCTGGCACTTGTACTTCTCAAGTGAGCTTAGCTGGCATTTCCACGAGAGTCTAACCACAAAAGGAACACCTTGAACCTGCCTACGAATGCACAGTTTAGGATGAAACCTTACCCGCCTGCTACGAATTTGATGTCTTGAAGGTGCCCCTGAAAGTAACTCTGGCACTTGTACTTCTCAAGTGAGCTTAGCGGGCCTCTCCACGGGAGTGTAACCACAAAACAACAACTTGAAGCTCCCTGCGAATGCACAGGTTAGGAGGAAAGCTTTACCCGCATGCTACGAATTTGATCTCTTGGTGGTGCCCCGTAAAGGAACTCTGGCACTTGAACTTCCCAAGTTAACTTAGCCGGCATCCCCACGAGACTCTATCCAAAAAATAAACACCTTCAAGCTGGCTGCAAAGGCACAGCTTAGCAGGAAAGCAGTACCCGCATGCTACGAATTTGATCACTTGATGGTGCCCCCGAAAGGAACTCTGGCACTCGTACTTCCCGAGTGAGCTTAGCCGGCATCCCCACGAGACTCTATCCACAAAATGAACACCTTCAAGCTGCCTGTGAATGCACAGCTTAGGAGGAAAGCAGTACCCGCATGCTACGAATTTGATCTCTTTATGCTGCCCCGGAAAGGAACTCTGGCACTTGTACTTCTCAAGTGAGCTTAGCTGGCATTACCACGAGAGTCTAACCACAAAAGGAACACCTTGAACCTGCATGCGAATGCACAGTTTAGGAGGAAACCTTACCCGCCTGCTACGAATTTGATGTCGTGAAGGTGCCCCGGAAATGATCTCTGGCACTTGAGCTTCTCAAGTGAGCTTCGCCGGACTCTCCACGAGAGTGTAACCACAAAACAACACCTTGAAGCTACCTGCGAATGCACAGCTTAGGAGGAAAGCTTTACCCGCATGCTACGAATTTTATCTCTTGATGGTGCCCCGGAAAGGAACTCTGGCACTTGAACTTCCCAAGTTAACTTAGCCGGCATCCCCACGAGACTCTATCCAAAAAATAAACACCTTAAAGCAGGCTGCGAATGCACAGCTTAGGAGGAAAGCAGTACCCGCATGCTACGAATTTGATCACTTGATGGTGCCCCCGAAAGGAACTCTGGCACTTGTACTTCCCGATTGAGCTTAGCCGGCATCCCCACGAGACTCTATCCACAAAATGAACACCTTCAAGCTGCCTGTGAATGCACAGCTTAGGAGGAAAGCAGTACCCGCATGCTACGAATTTGATCTCTTTATGGTGTCCTGGAAAGGAACTCTGGCACTTGTACTTCCCAAGTGAGCTTAGCCGGCATCCCCACGAGACTCTATCCACAAAATGATCACCTTCAACCTGCCTGCGAATGCACAGTGTAGGAGGAAAACTTTACTCGCATGGTACGAATATGATGTCTTGAAGGTGCCCCGGAAAGGAACTCTGGCACTTGAACTTCTCAAGTGAGCTTCGCCGGCCTCTCCACGAGAGTGTAACCACATAACAACACCTTGAAGCTACCTGCGAATGCACAGCTTAGGAGGAAAGCTTTACCCGCATGCTACGAATATGATCTCTTGATGGTGCCCCGGAAAGGAACTCTGGCACTTGTACTTCCCAAGTTAACTTAGCCGGCATTCCCATGAGACTCTATCCAAAAAATGAAAACCTTCAAGCCGGCTGCGAATGCACAGCTTAGGAGGAAAGCAGTACCCGCATGCTACGAATTTGATCACTTGATGGTGCCCCGGAAAGGAACTCTGGCACTTGTACTTCCCAAGTTAACTTAGCCGGCATCCCCACGAGAGTGTAACCACAAAACAACAACTTGAAGCTGCCTGCGAATGCACCGCTTAGTAGGAAAGCTTTACCCGCATGCTACGAATTTGATGTCTTGATGGTGCCCCGGAAAGGAACTCTGGCACTTGTACTTCCCAAGTTAACTTAGCCGGCATCCCCACGAGACTCTATCCAAAAAATGAACACCTTCAAGCTGGCTGCAAATGCACAGCTTAGGAGGAAAGCAGTACCCGCATGCTACGAATTTGATCTCTTGATGGTGCCCCGGAAAGGAACTCTGGCACTTGTACTTCCCGAGTGAGCTTAGCCGGCATCCCCACGAGACTCTATCCACAAAATGAACACATTCAAGCTGCCTGTGAATGCACACCTTAGGAGGAAAGCAGTACCCGCCTGCTACGAATTTGATCTCTTTATGCTGCCCCGGAAAGGAACTCTGGCACTTGTACTTCTCAAGTGAGCTTAGCTGGCATTTCCACGAGAGTCTAACCACAAAAGGAACACCTTGAACCTGCCTGCGAATGCACAGTTTAGGAGGAAACCTTACCCGCCTGCTACGAATTTGATGTCTTGAAGGTGCCCCTGAAAGTAACTCTGGCACTTGTACTTCTCAAGTGAGTTTAGCGGGCCTCTCCACGAGAGTGTAACCACAAAACAACAACTTGAAGCTCCCTGCGAATGCACAGGTTAGGAGGAAAGCTTTACCCGCATGCTACGAATTTGATCTCTTGGTGGTGCCCCGGAAAGGAACTCTGGAACTTGTTCTTCCCAAGTGAGCTTAGCCGGCATCCCCACGAGACTCTATCCACAAAATGATCACCTTCAACCTGCCTGTGAATGCACAGTGTAGGAGGAAAGCTTTACCCGCATGCCAGGAATTTGATGTCATGAAGGTGCCCCGGAAATGATCTCTGGCACTTGAACTTCTCAAGTGAGCTTCGCCGGACTCTCCACGAGAGTGTAACCACAAAACAACACCTTGAAGCTACCTGCGAATGCACAGCTTAGGAGGAAAGCTTTACCCGCATGCTACGAATTTGATCTCTTGATGGTGCCCCGGAAAGGAACTCTGGCACTTGAACTTCCCAAGTTAACTTAGCCGGCATCCCCATGAGACTCTATCCAAAAAATAAACACCTTCAAGCTGGCTGCAAAGGCACAGCTTAGCAGGAAAGCAGTACCCGCATGCTACGAATTTGATCTCTTGATGGTGCCCCGGAAAGGAACTCTGGCACTTGTACTTCTCAAGTGAGCTTAGCCGGCCTCTCCACGAGAGTGTAACCACAAAACAACAACTTGAAGCTGCCTGCGAATGCACAGCTTAGGAGGAAAGCTTTACCCGCATGGTACGAATTCCATCTCTTGATGTTGCCCCGGAAAGGAACTCTGGCACTTGTACTTCTCAAGTGAGCTTAGCTGGCATTTCCACGAGTGTCTAACCACAAAAGGAACACCTTGAACCTGCCTGCGAATGCACAGTTTAGGAGGAAACCTTATCCGCCTGCTACGAATTTGATGTCTTGAAGGTGCCCTGGAAAGTAACTCTGGCACTTGTACTTCTCAAGTGAGCTTAGCGGGCCTCTCCACGGGAGTGTAACCACAAAACAACACCTTGAAGCTGCCTGCGAATGCACAGGTTAGGAGGAAAGCTTTACCCCCATGCTACGAATTTGATCTCTTGGTGGTGCACTGGAAAGGAACTCTGGCACTTGTTCTTCCCAAGTGAGCTTAGCCGGCATCCCCACGAGACTCTATCCACAAAATGATCACCTTCAACCTGCCTGCGAATGCACAGTGTAGGAGGAAAGCTTTACCCGCATGCTACGAGTTTGATGTCTTGAAGGTGCCCTGGAAATGATCTCTGGCACTTGAACTTCTCAAGTGAGCTTCGCCGGACTCTCCACGAGAGTGTAACCACAAAACAATACCTTGAAGCTACCTGCGAATGCACAGCATAGGAGGAAAGCTTTACCCGCATGCTACGAATTTGATCTCTTGATGGTGCCCCGGAAAGGAACTCTGGCACTTGAACTTCCGAAGTTAACTTAGCCAGCATCCCCACGAGTCTCTATCCAAAAAATAAACACCTTCAAGCTGGCTGCAAAGGCACAGCTTAGGAGGAAAGCAGTACCCGCATGCTCCGAATTTGATCTCTTGATGGTGCCCCGGAAAGGAACTCTGGCACTTGTACTTCCCGAGTGAGCTTAACCGGCCTCTCCACGAGAGTGTAACCACAAAACAACAACTTGAAGCTCCCTGCCAATGCACAGCTTAGGAGGAAAGCTTTACCCGCATGCTACGAATTCCATCTCTTGATGGTGCCCCGGAAAGGAACTCTGGCACTTGTACTTCCCAAGTTAACTTAGCCGGCATCCCCACGAGACTCCATCCATAAAATGAACACCTTCAAGCTGGCTGCGAATGCACAGCTTAGGAGGAAAGCAGTACCCGCATGCTACGAATTTGATCACTTGATGGTGCCCCCGAAAGGAACTCTGGCACTTGTACTTCCCGAGTGAACTTAGCCGGCATCCCCACGAGACTCTATCCACAAAATGAACACCTTCAAGCTGCCTGTGAATGCACAGCTTAGGAGGAAAGCAGTACCCGCATGCTACGAATTTGATCTCTTTATGGTGTCCTGGAAAGGAACTCTGGCACTTGTACTTCCCAAGTGAGCTTAGCCGGCATCCCCACGAGACTCTATCCACAAAATGATCACCTTCAACCTGCCTGCGAATGCACAGTGTAGGAGGAAAACTTTACTCGCATGGTACGAATTTGATGTCTTGAAGGTGCCCCGGAAAGGAACTCTGGCACTTGAACTTCTCAAGTGAGCTTCGCCGGCCTCTCCACGAGAGTGTAACCACAGAACAACACCTTGAAGCTACCTGCGAATGCACAGCTTAGGAGGAAAGCTTTACCCGCATGCTACGAATTTGATCTCTTGATGGTGCCCCGGAAAGGAACTCTGGCACTTGTACTTCCCAAGTTAACTTAGCCGGCATCCCCATGAGACTCTATCCAAAAAATGAAAACCTTCAAGCTGGCTGCGAATGCACAGGTTAGGAGGAAAGCAGTACCCGCATGCTCCGAATTTGATCACTTGATGGTGCCCCGGTAAGGAACTCTGGCACTTGTACTTCCCGAGTGAGCTTAGCCGGCCTGTCCACGAGAGTGTAACCACAAAACAACAACTTGAAGCTCCCTGCCAATGCACAGCTTAGGAGGAAAGCTTTAACCGCATGCTACGAATTCCATCTCTTGATGGTGCCCCGGAAAGGAACTCTGGCACTTGTACTTCCCGAGTGAGCTTAGCCGGCATCCCCACGAGACTCTATCCACAAAATGAACACATTCAAGCTGCCTGTGAATGCACAGCTTAGGAGGAAAGCAGTACCCGCATGCTACGAATTTGATCTCTTGATGGTGCCCCGGAAAGGAACTCTGGCACTTGTACTTCTCAAGTGAGCTTAGCTGGCATTTCCACGAGAGTCTAACCACAAAAGGAACACCTTGAACCTGCCTACGAATGCACAGTTTAGGATGAAACCTTACCCGCCTGCTACGAATTTGATGTCTTGAAGGTGCCCCTGAAAGTAACTCTGGCACTTGTACTTCTCAAGTGAGCTTAGCGGGCCTCTCCACGGGAGTGTAACCACAAAACAACACCTTGAAGCTGCCTGCGAATGCACAGGTTAGGAGGAAAGCTTTACCCCCATGCTACGAATTTGATCTCTTGGTGGTGCACTGGAAAGGAACTCTGGCACTTGTTCTTCCCAAGTGAGCTTAGCCGGCATCCCCACGAGACTCTATCCACAAAATGATCACCTTCAACCTGCCTGCGAATGCACAGTGTAGGAGGAAAGCTTTACCCGCATGCTACGAGTTTGATGTCTTGAAGGTGCCCTGGAAATGATCTCTGGCACTTGAACTTCTCAAGTGAGCTTCGCCGGACTCTCCACGAGAGTGTAACCACAAAACAATACCTTGAAGCTACCTGCGAATGCACAGCATAGGAGGAAAGCTTTACCCGCATGCTACGAATTTGATCTCTTGATGGTGCCCCGGAAAGGAACTCTGGCACTTGAACTTCCGAAGTTAACTTAGCCAGCATCCCCACGAGTCTCTATCCAAAAAATAAACACCTTCAAGCTGGCTGCAAAGGCACAGCTTAGGAGGAAAGCAGTACCCGCATGCTCCGAATTTGATCTCTTGATGGTGCCCCGGAAAGGAACTCTGGCACTTGTACTTCCCGAGTGAGCTTAACCGGCCTCTCCACGAGAGTGTAACCACAAAACAACAACTTGAAGCTCCCTGCCAATGCACAGCTTAGGAGGAAAGCTTTACCCGCATGCTACGAATTCCATCTCTTGATGGTGCCCCGGAAAGGAACTCTGGCACTTGTACTTCCCAAGTTAACTTAGCCGGCATCCCCACGAGACTCCATCCATAAAATGAACACCTTCAAGCTGGCTGCGAATGCACAGCTTAGGAGGAAAGCAGTACCCGCATGCTACGAATTTGATCACTTGATGGTGCCCCCGAAAGGAACTCTGGCACTTGTACTTCCCGAGTGAACTTAGCCGGCATCCCCACGAGACTCTATCCACAAAATGAACACCTTCAAGCTGCCTGTGAATGCACAGCTTAGGAGGAAAGCAGTACCCGCATGCTACGAATTTGATCTCTTTATGGTGTCCTGGAAAGGAACTCTGGCACTTGTACTTCCCAAGTGAGCTTAGCCGGCATCCCCACGAGACTCTATCCACAAAATGATCACCTTCAACCTGCCTGCGAATGCACAGTGTAGGAGGAAAACTTTACTCGCATGGTACGAATTTGATGTCTTGAAGGTGCCCCGGAAAGGAACTCTGGCACTTGAACTTCTCAAGTGAGCTTCGCCGGCCTCTCCACGAGAGTGTAACCACAGAACAACACCTTGAAGCTACCTGCGAATGCACAGCTTAGGAGGAAAGCTTTACCCGCATGCTACGAATTTGATCTCTTGATGGTGCCCCGGAAAGGAACTCTGGCACTTGTACTTCCCAAGTTAACTTAGCCGGCATCCCCATGAGACTCTATCCAAAAAATGAAAACCTTCAAGCTGGCTGCGAATGCACAGGTTAGGAGGAAAGCAGTACCCGCATGCTCCGAATTTGATCACTTGATGGTGCCCCGGTAAGGAACTCTGGCACTTGTACTTCCCAAGTTAACTTAGTCGGCATCCCCACGAGACTCTATCCAAAAAATGAACACCTTCAAGCTGGCTGCGAATGCACAGCTTAGGAGGAAAGCAGTACCCGCATGCTACGAATTTGATCTCTTGATGGTGCCCCGGAAAGGAACTCTGGCACTTGTACTTCTCAAGTGAGCTTAGCTGGCGTCTCCACGAGAGTGTAACCACAAAACAACAACTTGAAGCTGCCTGCGAATGCACAGCTTAGTAGGAAAGCTTTACCCGCATGCTACGAATTTGATGTCTTGATGGTGCCCCGGAAAGGAACTCTGGCACTTGTACTTCCCAAGTTAACTTAGCCGGCATCCCCACGAGACTCTATCCAAAAAATGAACACCTTCAAGCTGGCTGCAAATGCCCAGCTTAGGAGGAAAGCAGTACCCGCATGCTACGAATTTGATCTCTTGATGGTGCCCCGGAAAGGAACTCTGGCACTTGTACTTCTCAAGTGAGCTTAGCCGGCCTCTCCACGAGAGTGTAACCACAAAACAACAACTTGAAGCTGCCTGCGAATGCACAGCTTAGGAGGAAATCTTTACCCGCATGGTACGAATTCCATCTCTTGATGGTGCCCCGGAAAGGAACTCTGGCACTTGTACTTCCCGAGTGAGCTTAGCCGGCATCCCCACGAGACTCTATCCACAAAATGAACACATTCAAGCTGCCTGTGAATGCACACCTTAGGAGGAAAGCAGTACCCGCCTGCTACGAATTTGATCTCTTTATGCTGCCCCGGAAAGGAACTCTGGCACTTGTACTTCTCAAGTGAGCTTAGCTGGCATTTCCACGAGAGTCTAACCACAAAAGGAACACCTTGAACCTGCCTGCGAATGCACAGTTTAGGAGGAAACCTTACCCGCCTGCTACGAATTTGATGTCTTGAAGGTGCCCCTGAAAGTAACTCTGGCACTTGTACTTCTCAAGTGAGTTTAGCGGGCCTCTCCACGAGAGTGTAACAACAAAACAACAACTTGAAGCTCCCTGCGAATGCACAGGTTAGGAGGAAAGCTTTACCCGCATGCTACGAATTTGATCTCTTCGTGCTGCCCCGGAAAGGAACTCTGGCACTTGTTCTTCGCAAGTGAGCTTAGCCGGCATCCCCACGAGACTCTATCCACAAAATGATCACCTTCAACCTGCCTGCGAATGCACAGTGTAGGAGGAAAGCTTTACCCGCATGCCAGGAATTTGATGTCTTGAAGGTGCCCCGGAAATGATCTCTGGCACTTGAACTTCTCAAGTGAGCTTCGCCGGACTCTCCACGAGAGTGTAACCACAAAACAACACCTTGAAGCTACCTGCGAATGCACAGCTTAGGAGGAAAGCTTTACCCGCATGCTACGAATTTGATCTCTTGATGGTGCCCCGGAAAGGAACTCTGGCACTTGAACTTCCCAAGTTAACTTAGCCGGCAGCCCCACGAGACTCTATCCAAAAAATAAACACCTTAAAGCTGGCTGCAAAGGCACAGCTTAGCAGGAAAGCAGTACCCGCATGCTACGAATTTGATCTCTTGATGGTGCCCCGGAAAGGAACTCTGGCACTTGTACATCTCAAGTGAGCTTAGCCGGCCTGTCCACGAGAGTGTAACCACAAAACAACAACTTGAAGCTGCCTGCGAATGCACAGCTTGGAGGAAAGCTCTACCCGCATGGTACGAATTTGATCTCTTGATGGTGCCCCGGAAAGGAACTCTGGCACTTGTACTTCCCGAGTGAGCTTAGCCGGCCTCTCCACGAGAGTGTAACCACAAAACAACAACTTGAAGCTGCCTGCGAATGCACAGCTTAGGAGGAAAGCTTTACCCGCATGCTACGAGTTTGATGTCTTGAAGGTGCCCTGGAAATGATCTCTGGCACTTGAACTTCTCAAGTGAGCTTCGCCGGACTCTCCACGAGAGTGTAACCACAAAACAACACCTTGAAGCTACCTTCGAATGCACAGCATAGGAGGAAAGCTTTACCCGCATGCTACGAATTTGATCTCTTGATGGTGCCCCGGAAAGGAACTCTGGCACTTGAAGTTCCGAAGTTAACTTAGCCGGCATCCCCACGAGACTCTATCCAAAAAATGAAAACCTTCAAGCTGGCTGCGAATGCACAGCTTAGGAGGAAAGCAGTACCCGCATGCTACGAATTTGATCACTTGATGGTGACCCGGAAAGGAACTCTGGCACTTGTACTTCCCAAGTTAACTTAGTCGGCATCCCCACGAGACTCTATCCAAAAAATGAACACCTTCAAGCTGGCTGCGAATGCACAGCTTAGGAGGAAAGCAGTACCCGCATGCTACGAATTTGATCTCTTGATGGTGCCCCGGAAAGGAACTCTGGCACTTGTACTTCTCAAGTGAGCTTAGCCGGCCTCTCCACGAGAGTGTAACCACAAAACAACAACTTGAAGCTGCCTGCGAATGCACAGCTTAGGAGGAAAGCTTTACCCGCATGCTACGAATTTGATGTCTTGATGGTGCCCCGGAAAGGAACTCTGGCACTTGTACTTCCCGAGTGAGCTTAGCCGGCATCCCCACGAGACTCTATCCACAAAATGAACACATTCAAGCTGCCTGTGAATGCACACCTTAGGAGGAAAGCAGTACCCGCCTGCTACGAATTTGATCTCTTTATGCTGCCCCGGAAAGGAACTCTGGCACTTGTACTTCTCAAGTGAGCTTAGCTGGCATTTCCACGAGAGTCTAACCACAAAAGGAACACCTTGAACCTGCCTGCGAATGCACAGTTTAGGAGGAAACCTTACCCGCCTGCTACGAATTTGATGTCTTGAAGGTGCCCCTGAAAGTAACTCTGGCACTTGTACTTCTCAAGTGAGTTTAGCGGACCTCTCCACGAGAGTGTAACCACAAAACAACAACTTGAAGCTCCCTGCGAATGCACAGGTTAGGAGGAAAGCTTTACCCGCATGCTACGAATTTGATCTCTTGGTGCTGCCCCGGAAAGGAACTCTGGCACTTGTTCTTCGCAAGTGAGCTTAGCCGGCATCCCCACGAGACTCTATCCACAAAATGATCACCTTCAACCTGCCTGCGAATGCACAGTGTAGGAGGAAAGCTTTACCCGCATGCCAGGAATTTGATGTCTTGAAGGTGCCCCGGAAATGATCTCTGGCACTTGAACTTCTCAAGTGAGCTTCGCCGGACTCTCCACGAGAGTGTAACCACAAAACAACACCTTGAAGCTACCTGCGAATGCACAGCTTAGGAGGAAAGCTTTACCCGCATGCTACGAATTTGATCTCTTGATGGTGCCCCGGAAAGGAACTCTGGCACTTGAACTTCCCAAGTTAACTTAGCCGGCATCCCCACGAGACTCTATCCAAAAAATAAACACCTTAAAGCTGGCTGCAAAGGCACAGCTTAGCAGGAAAGCAGTACCCGCATGCTACGAATTTGATCTCTTGATGGTGCCCCGGAAAGGAACTCTGGCACTTGTACATCTCAAGTGAGCTTAGCCGGCCTGTCCACGAGAGTGTAACCACAAAACAACAACTTGAAGCTGCCTGCGAATGCACAGCTTGGAGGAAAGCTTTACCCGCATGGTACGAATTTGATCTCTTGATGGTGCCCCGGAAAGGAACTCTGGCACTTGTACTTCTCAAGTGAGCTTAGCCGGCCTCTCCACGAGAGTGTAACCACAAAACAACAACTTGAAGCTGCCTGCGAATGCACAGCTTAGGAGGAAAGCTTTACCCGCATGCTACGAATTTGATCTCTTGATGGTGCCCCGGAAAGGAACTCTGGCACTTGAACTTCCGAAGTTAACTTAGCCGGCATCCTCACGAGACTCTATCCAAAAAATAAACACTTTCAAGCTGGCTGCAAAGGCAAAGCTTAGGAGGAAAGCAGTACCCGCATGCTCCGAATTTGATCTCTTGATGGTGCCCCGGAAAGGAACTCTGGCACTTGTACTTCCCGAGTGAGCTTAGCCGGCCTGTCCACGAGAGTGTAACCACAAAACAACAACTTGAAGCTCCCTGCCAATGCACAGCTTAGGAGGAAAGCTTTAACCGCATGCTACGAATTCCATCTCTTGATGGTGCCCCGGAAAGGAACTCTGGCACTTGTACTTCCCGAGTGAGCTTAGCCGGCATCCCCACGAGACTCTATCCACAAAATGAACACATTCAAGCTGCCTGTGAATGCACAGCTTAGGAGGAAAGCAGTACCCGCATGCTACGAATTTGATCTCTTGATGGTGCCCCGGAAAGGAACTCTGGCACTTGTACTTCTCAAGTGAGCTTAGCTGGCATTTCCACGAGAGTCTAACCACAAAAGGAACACCTTGAACCTGCCTACGAATGCACAGTTTAGGATGAAACCTTACCCGCCTGCTACGAATTTGATGTCTTGAAGGTGCCCCTGAAAGTAACTCTGGCACTTGTACTTCTCAAGTGAGCTTAGCGGGCCTCTCCACGGGAGTGTAACCACAAAACAACAACTTGAAGCTCCCTGCGAATGCACAGGTTAGGAGGAAAGCTTTACCCGCATGCTACGAATTTGATCTCTTGGTGGTGCCCCGGAAAGGAACTCTGGCACTTGAACTTCCCAAGTTAACTTAGCCGGCATCCCCACGAGACTCTATCCAAAAAATAAACACCTTCAAGCTGGCTGCAAAGGCACAGCTTAGCAGGAAAGCAGTACCCGCATGCTACGAATTTGATCTCTTGATGGTGCCCCGGAAAGGAACTCTGGCACTTGTACTTCTCAAGTGAGCTTAGCCGGCCTGTCCACGAGAGTGTAACCACAAAACAACAACTTGAAGCTGCCTGCGAATGCACAGCTTAGGAGGAAAGCTTTACCCGCATGGTACGAATTTGATCTCTTGATGGTGCCCCGGAAAGGAACTCTGGCACTTGTACTTCCCAAGTTAACTTAGCCGGCATCCCCACGAGACTCCATCCAAAAAATGAACACCTTCAAGCTGGCTGCGAATGCACAGCTTAGGAGGAAAGCAGTACCCGCATGCTACGAATTTGATCACTTGATGGTGCCCCCGAAAGGAACTCTGGCACTCGTACTTCCCGAGTGAGCTTAGCCGGCATCCCCACGAGACTCCATCCACAAAATGAACACCTTCAAGCTGCCTGTGAATGCACAGCTTAGGAGGAAAGCAGTACCCGCATGCTACGAATTTGATCTCTTTATGGTGTCCTGGAAAGGAACTCTGGCACTTGTACTTCTCAAGTGAGCTTAGCTGCCATTTCCACGAGAGTCTAACCACAAAAGGAACACCTTGAACCTGCTTGCGAATGCACAGTTTAGGAGGAAACCTTACCCGCCTGCAACGAATTTGATGTCCTGATGGTGCCCTGGAAAGGAACTCTGGCACTTGTACTACTCAAGTGAGCTTAGCCGGTCTCTCCACGAGAGTGTAACCACAAAACAACAACTTGAAGCGCCCTGCGAATGCACAGGTTAGGAGGAAAGCTTTACCCGCATGCTACGAATTTGATCTCTTGATGGTGCCCCGGAAAGGAACTCTGGCACTTGTACTTCCCGAGTGAGCTTAGCCGGCATCCCCACGAGTCTCTATCCACAAAATGAACACATTCAAGCTGCCTGTGAATGCACAGCTTAGGAGGAAAGCAGTACCCGCATGCTACGAATTTGATCTCTTTAAGCTGCCCCGGAAAGGAACTCTGGCACTTGTACTTCTCAAGTGAGCTTAGCTGGCATTTCCACGAGAGTCTAACCACAAAAGGAACACCTTGAACCTGCCTGCGAATGCACAGTTTAGGAGGAAACCTTACCCGCCTGCTACGAATTTGATGTCTTGAAGGTGCCCCGGAAAGTAACTCTGGCACTTGTACTTCTCAAGTGAGCTTAGCGAGCCTCTCCACGGGAGTGTAACCACAAAACAACACCTTGAAGCTGCCTGCGAATGCACAGGTTTGGAGGAAAGCTTTACCCCCATGCTACGAATTTGATCTCTTGGTGGTGCACTGGAAAGGAACTCTGGCACTTGTTCTTCCCAAGTGAGCTTAGCCGGCATCCCCACGAGACTCTATCCACAAAATGATCACCTTCAACCTGCCTGCGAATGCACAGTGTAGGAGGAAAGCTTTACCCGCATGCTACGAATTTGATGTCTTGAAGGTGCCCCGGAAATGATCTCTGGCACTTGAACTTCTCAAGTGAGCTTCGCCAGACTCTCCACGAGAGTGTAACCACAAAACAACACCTTGAAGCTACCTGCGAATTCACAGCATAGGAGGAAAGCTTCACCCGCATGCTACGAATTTGATCTCTTGATGGTGCCCCGGAAAGGAACTCTGGCACTTGAACTTCCCAAGTTAACTTAGCCGGCATCCCCACAAAACTCTATCCAAAAAATAAACACCTTCAAGCTGGCTGCGAATGCACAGTTTAGGAGTAAAGCAGTACCCGCATGCTACGAATTTGATCTCTTGATGGTGCCCCGGAAAGGAACTCTGGCACTTGTACTTCTCAAATGAGCTTAGCCGGCCTCTCCACGAGAGTGTAACCACAAAACAACAACTTGAAGCTGCCTGCGAATGCACAGCTTAGGAGGAAAGCTTTACCCGCATGGTACGAATTTGATCTCTTGATGGTGCCCCAGAAAGGAACACTGGCACTTGTACTTCCCAAGTTAACTTAGCCGGCATCCCCACGAGACTCCATCCAAAAAATGAACACCTTCAAGCTGGCTGCGAATGCACAGCTTAGGAGAAAAGCAGTACCCGCATGCTACGAATTTGATCACTTGATGGTGCCCCCGAAAGGAACTCTGGCACTCGAACTTCCCGAGTGAGCTTAGCCGGCATCCCCACGAGACTCTATCCACAAAATGATCACCTTCAACCTGCCTGCGAATGCACAGTGTAGGAGGAAAGCTTTACCCGCATGCTACGAATTTGATGTCTTGAAGGTGCCCCGGAAATGATCTCTGGCACTTGAACTTCTCAAGTGAGCTTCGCCGGACTCTCCACGAGAGTGTAACCACAAAACAACACCTTGAAGCTACCTGCGAATGCACAGCATAGGAGGAAAGCTTTACCCGCATGCTACGAATTTGATCTCTTGATGGTGCCCCGGAAAGGAACTCTGGCACTTGAACTTCCCAAGTTAACTTAGCCGGCATCCCCATGAGACTCTATCCAAAAAATAAACACCTTCAAGCTGGCTGCAAAGGCACAGCTTAGGAGGAAATCAGTACCCGCATGCTACGAATTTGATGTCTTGAAGGTGCCCCGGAAAGTAACTCTGGCACTTGTACTTCTCAAGTGAGCTTAGCGGGCCTCTCCACGGGAGTGTAACCACAAAACAACACCTTGAAGCTGCCTGCGAATGCACAGGTTAGTTGGAAAGCTTTACCCGCATGCTACGAATTTGATCTCTTGGTGGTGCCCCGGAAAGGAACTCTGGCACTTGTTCTTCCCAAGTGAGCTTAGCCGGCATACCCACGAGACTCTATCCAGAAAATGATCACCTTCAACCTGCCTGCGAATGCACAGTGTAGGAGGAAAGCTTTACACACATGCCAGGAATTTGATGTCTTGAAGGTGCCCCGGAAATGATCTCTGGCACTTGAACTTCTCAAGTGAGCTTCGCCGGACTCTCCACGAGAGTGTAACCACAAAACTACACCTTGAAGCTACCTGCGAATGCACAGCTTAGGAGGAAAGCTTTACCCGCATGGTACGAATTTGATCTCTTGATGGTGCCCCGGAAAGGAACTCTGGCACTTGAACGTCCCAAGTTAACTTAGCCGGCATCCCCACGAGACTCTATCCAAAAAATAAACACCTTCAAGCTGGCTGTAAAGGAACAGCTTAGGAGGAAAGCAGTACCCGCATGCTACGAATTTGATCTCTTGATGGTGCCCCGGAAAGGAACTCTGGCACTTGTACTTCTCAAGTGAGCTTAGCCGGCCTCTCCACGAGAGTGTAACCACAAAACAACAACTTGAAGCTGCCTGCTAATGCACAGCTTAGGAGGAAAGCTTTACCCGCATGTTACGAATTTGAAATCTTGATGGTGCCCCGGAAAGGAACTCTGGCACTTGTACTTCCCAAGTTAACTTAGCCGGCATCCCCACGAGACTCCATCCAAAAAATGAACACCTTCAAGCAGGCTGCGAATGCACAGCTTAGGAGGAAAGCAGTACCCGCATGCTACGAATTTGATCACTTGATGGTGCCCCCGAAAGGAACTCTGGCACTTGTACTTCCCGAGTGAGCTTAGCCGGCATCCCCACGAGACTCTATCCACAAAATGAACACCTTCAAGCTGCCTGTGAATGCACAGTTTAGGAGGAAAGCAGTACCCGCATGCTACGATTTTGATCTCTTTATGGTGTCCTGGAAGGGAACTCTGGCACTTGTACTTCTCAAGTGAGCTTAGCTGGCATTTCCACGAGAGTCTAACCACAAAAGGAACACCTTGAACCTGCCTGCGAATGCACAGTTTAGGTGGAAACCTTACCCGACTGCAACGAATTTGATGTCTTGATGGTGCCCCGGAAAGGAACTCTGGCACTTGATCTTCCCATGTGAGCTTAGCCGGCATCCCCACGAGACTGTATCCACAAAATGATCACCTTCAACCTGCCTGCGAATGCACAGTGTAGGAGGAAAGCTTTACCCGCATGCTACGAATTTGATGTCTTGAAGGTGCTCCGGAAAGGATCTCTGGCACTTGAACTTCTCAAGTGAGCTTCGCCGGACTCTCCACGAGAGTGTAACCACAAAACAACACCTTGAAGCTACCTGCGAATGCACAGCATAGGAGGAAAGCTTTACCCGCATGCTACGAATTTGATCTCTTGATGGTGCCCCGGAAAGGAACTCTGGCACTTGAACTTCCCAAGTTAACTTAGCCGGCATCCCCACGAGACTCTATCCAAAAAATAAACACCATAAAGCTGGCTGCAAAGGCACAGCTTAGGAGGAAAGCATTACCCGCATGCTACGAATTTGATCTCTTGATGGTGCCCCGGAAAGGAACTCTGGCACTTGTACTTCCCGAGTGAGCTTAGCCGGCATCCCAACGAGTCTCTATCCAAAAAATGAACACATTCAAGCTGCCTGTGAATGCACAGCTTAGGAGGAAAGCAGTACCCGCATGCTACGAATTTGATCTCTTTATGCTGCCCCGGAAAGGAACTCTGGCACTTGTACTTCTCAAGTGAGCTTAGCTGGCATTTCCACGAGAGTCTAACCACAAAAGGAACACCTTGAACCTGCCTGCGAATTCACAGTTTAGGAGGAAACCTTACCCGCCTGCTACGAATTTGATGTCTTGAAGGTGCCCCGGAAAGTAACTCTGGCACTTGTACTTCTCAAGTGAGCTTAGCGGGCCTCTCCACGGGAGTGTAACCACAAAACAACACCTTGAAGCTGCCTGCGAATGCACAGGTTAGGAGGAAAGCTTTACCCCCATGCTACGAATTTGATCACTTGGTGGTGCCCCGGAAAGGAACTCTGGCACTTGTTCTTCCCAAGTGAGCTTAGCCCGCATCCCCACGAGACTCTATCCACAAAATGATCACCTTCAACCTGCCTGCGAATGCACAGTGTAGGAAGAAAGCTTTACCCGCATGCTACGAATTTGATGTCTTGAAGGTGCCCCGGAAATGATCTCTGGCACTTGAACTTCTCAAGTGAGCTTCGCCGGACTCTCCACGAGAGTGTAACCACAAAACAACACCTTGAAGCTACCTGCGAATGCACAGCATAAGAGGAAAGCTTTACCCGCATTCTACGAATTTGATCTCTTGATGGTGCCCCGGAAAAGAACTCTGGCACTTGAACTTCCCAAGTTAACTTAGCCGGCATCCCCACGAGACTCTATCCAAAAAATAAACACCTTCAAGCTGGCTGCAAAGGCACAGCTTAGGAGGAAAGCAGTACCCGCATGCTACAAATTTGATCTCTTGATGGTGCCCCGGAAAGGAACTCTAGCACTTGTACTTCTCAAGTGAGCTTAGCCGGCCTCTCCACGAGAGTGTAACCACAAAACAACAACTTGAAGCTCCCTGCGAATGCACAGCTTAGGAGGAAAGCTTTACCCGCATGGTACGAATTTGATCTCTTCATGGTGCCCCGGAAAGGAACTCTGGCACTTGTACTTCCCGAGTGAGCTTAGCCGGCATCCCCACGAGACTCTATCCACAAAATGAACACCTTCAAGCTTCCTGTGAATGCACAGCTTAGGAGGAAAGCAGTACCCGCATGGTACGAATTTGATCTCTTGATGGTGCCCCGGAAAGGAACTCTGGCACTTGTACTTCCCAAGTTAACTTAGCCGGCATAACCACGAGACTCCACCCAAAAAATGAACACCTTCAAGCTGGCTGCGAATGCACAGCTTAGGAGGAAAGTAGTACCCGCATGCTACGAATTTGATCACTTGATGGTGCCCCCGAAAGGAACTCTGGCACTTGTACTTCCCGAGTGAGCTTAGCCGGCATCCCCACGAGACTCTATGCACAAAATGAACACCTTCAAGCTGCCTGTGAATGCACAGCTTAGGAGGAAAGCAGTACCCGCATGCTACGAATTTGATCTCTTTATGGTGTCCTGGAAAGGAACTCTGGCACTTGTACTTCTCGAGTGAGCGTAGCTGGCATTTCCACGAGAGTCTAACTACAAACGGAACACCTTGAACCTGCCTGCGAATGCACAGTTTAGGAGGAAACCTTACCCGCCTGCTACGAATTTGATGTCTTGAAGGTGCCCCGGAAAGTAACTCTGGCACTTGTACTTCTCAAGTGAGCTTAGCGGGCCTCTCCACGGGAGTGTAACCACAAAACAACACCTTGAAGTTGCCTGCGAATGCACAGGTTAGGAGGAAAGCTTTACCCCCATGCTACGAATTTGATCTCTTGGTGGTGCACTGGAAAGGAACTCTGGCACTTGTTCTTCCCATGTGAGCTTAGCCGGCATCCCCACGAGACTCTATCCACAAAATGATCACCTTCAACCTGCCTGCGAATGCACAGCTTAGGAGGAAAGCTTTACCCGCATGCTACCTATTTGATCTCTTGATGGTGCCCCGGAAAGGAACTCTGGCACTTGTACTTCCCAAGTTAACTTAGCCGGCATCCCCATGAGACTCTATCCAAAAAATGAACACCTTCAAACTGGCTGCGAATGCACAGCTTAGGAGGAAAGCAATACCCGCATGCTACGAATTTGATCACTTGATGGTGCCCCGGAAAGGAACTCTGGCACTTGTACTTCTCAAGTGAGCTTAGCCGGCCTCTCCACGAGAGTGTAACCACAAAACAACAACTTGAAGCTGCCTGCTAATGCACAGCTTAGGAGGAAAGCTTTACCCGCATGGTACGAATTTGATCTCTTGATGGTGCCCCGGAAAGGAACTCTGGCACTTGTACTTCCCAAGTTAACTTAGCTGGCATCCCCACGAGACTCCATCCAAAAATGAACACCTTCAAGCAGGCTGCGAATGCACAGCTTAGGAGGAAAGCAGTACCCGCATGCTACGAATTTGATCACTTGATGGTGCCCCCGAAAGGAACTCTGGCACTTGTACTTCCCGAGTGAGCTTAGCCGGCATCCCCACGAGACTCTATCCACAAAATGAACACCTTCAAGCTGCCTGTGAATGCACAGCTTAGGAGGAAAGCAGTACCCGCATGCTACGATTTTGATCTCTTTATGGTGTCCTGGAAAGGAACTCTGGCACTTGTACTTCTCAAGTGAGCTTAGCTGGCATTTCCACGAGAGTCTAACCACAAAAGGAACACCTTGAACCTGCCTGCGAATGCACAGTTTAGGAGGAAACCTTACCCGCCTGCAACGAATTTGATGTCTTGATGGTGCCCTGGAAAGGAACTCTGGCACTTGTACTACTCAAGTGAGCTTAGCTGGCCTCTCCACGAGAGTGTAACCACAAAACAACAACTTGAAGCTCCCTGCGAATGCACAGGTTTGGAGGAAAGCTTTACCCGCATGCTACGAATTTGATCTCTTGATGGTGACCCGGAAAGGAACTCTGGCACTTGTACTTCCCGAGTGAGCTTAGCCGGCATCCCCACGAGTCTCTATCCACAAAATGAACACATTCAAGCTGCCCGTGAATGCACAGCTTAGGAGGAAAGCAGTACCCGCATGCTACGAATTTGATCTCTTTATGCTGCCCCGGAAAGGAACTCTGGCACTTGTACTTCTCAAGTCAGCTTAGCTGGCATTTCCACGAGAGTCTAACCACAAAACGAACACCTTGAACCTGCCTGCGAATGCACAGGTTAGGAGGAAACCTTACCCGCCTGCTACGAATTTGATGTCTTGAAGGTGCCCCGGAAAGTAACTCTGGCACTTGTACTTCTCAAGTGAGCTTAGCGGACCTCTCCACGGGAGTGTAACCACAAAACAACACCTTGAAGCTGCCTGCGAATGCACAGGTTAGGAGGAAAGCTTTACCCGCATGCTACTAATTTGATCTCTTGGTGGTGCCCCGGAAAGGAACTCTGGCACTTGTTCTTCCCAAGTGAGCTTAGCCGGCATCCCCACGAGACTCTATCCCAAAAATAAACACCTTCAAGCTGGCTGCAAAGGCACAGCTTAGGAGGAAAACAGTACCCGCATGCTACGAATTTGATCTCTTGATGGTGCCCCGGAAAGGAACTCTGGAACTTGTACTTCTCAAGTGAGCTTAGCCGGCCTCTCCACGAGAGTGTAACCACAAAACAACAACTTGAAGCTGCCTGCGAATGCACAGCTTAGGAGGAAAGCTTTACCCGCATGGTACGAATTTGATCTCTTGATGGTGCCCCGGAAAGGAACTCTGGCACTTGAACTTCCCAAGTTAACTTAGCCGGCATCCCCACGAGACTCTATCCAGAAAATAAACACCTTCAAGCTGGCTGCAAATGCACAGCTTAGGAGGAAAGCAGTACCCGCATGCTACGAATTTGATCTCTTGATGGTGCCCCGGAAAGGAACTCTGGCACTTGTACTTCTCAAGTGAGCTTAGCCGGCCTCTCCACGAGAGTGTAACCACAAAACAACAACTTCAAGCTGCCTGCTAATGCACAGCTTAGGAGGAAAGCTTTACCCGCATGGTACGAATTTGATCTCTTGATGGTGCCCCGGAAAGGAACTCTGGCACTTGTACTTCCCTAGTTAAGTTAGCTGGCATCCCCACGAGACTCCATCCAAAAAATGAACACCTTCAAGCAGGCTGCGAATGCACAGCTTAGGAGGAAAGCAGTACCCGCATGCTACGAATTTGATCACTTGATGGTGCCCCCGAAAGGAACTCTGGCACTTGTACTTCCCGAGTGAGCTTAGCCGGCATCCCCACGAGACTCTATCCACAAAATGAACACCTTCAAGCTGCCTGTGAATGCACAGCTTAGGAGGAAAGCAGTACCCGCATGCTACGATTTTGATCTCTTTATGGTGTCCTGGAAAGGAACTCTGGCACTTGTACTTCTCAAGTGAGCTTAGCTGGCATTTCCACGAGAGTCTAACCACAAAAGGAACACCTTGAACCTGCCTGCGAATGCACAGTTTAGGAGGAAACCTTACCCGCCTGCAACGAATTTGATGTCTTGATGGTGCCCCGGAAAGGAACTCTGGCACTTGTACTACTCAAGTGAGCTTACCTGGCCTCTCCACGAGAGTGTAACCACAAAACAACAACTTGAAGCTCCCTGCGAATGCACAGGTTTGGAGGAAAGCTTTACCCGCATGCTACGAATTTGATCTCTTGATGGTGCCCCGGAAAGGAACTCTGGCACTTGTACTTCCCGAGTGAGCTTAGCCGGCATCCCCACGAGTCTCTATCCACAAAATGAACACATTCAAGCTGCCCGCGAATGAACAGCTTAGGAGGAAATCAGTACCCGCATGCTACGAATTTGATCTCTTGATGGTGCCCCGGAAAGGAACTCTGGCACTTGTACTTCTCAAGTGAGCTTAGCCGGCCTCTCCACGAGAGTGTAACCACAAAACAACAACTTGAAGCTCCCTGCGAATGCACAGCTTAGGAGGAAAGCTTTACCCGCATGGTACGAATTTGATCTCTTCATGGTGCCCCGGAAAGGAACTCTGGCACTTGTACTTCCCGAGTTAGCTTAGCCGGCATCCCCACGAGACTCTATCCACAAAATGAACACCTTCAAGCTTCCTGTGAATGCACAGCTTAGGAGGAAAGCAGTACCCGCATGGTACGAATTTGATCTCTTGATGGTGCCCCGGAAAGGAACTCTGGCACTTGTACTTCCCAAGTTAACTTAGCCGGCATAACCACGAGACTCCACCCAAAAAATGAACACCTTCAACCTGGCTGCGAATGCACAGCTTAGGAGGAAAGCAGTACCCGCATGCTACGAATTTGATCACTTGATGGTGCCCCCGAAAGGAACTCTGGCACTTGTACTTCCCGAGTGAGCTTAGCCGGCATCCCCACGAGACTCTATGCACAAAATGAACACCTTCAAGCTGCCTGTGAATGCACAGCTTAGGAGGAAAGCAGTACCCGCATGCTACGAATTTGATCTCTTTATGGTGTCCTGGAAAGGAACTCTGGCACTTGTACTTCTCGAGTGAGCGTAGCTGGCATTTCCACGAGAGTCTAACTACAAACGGAACACCTTGAACCTGCCTGCGAATGCACAGTTTAGGAGGAAACCTTACCCGCCTGCTACGAATTTGATGTCTTGAAGGTGCCCCGGAAAGTAACTCTGGCACTTGTACTTCTCAAGTGAGCTTAGCGGGCCTCTCCACGGGAGTGTAACCACAAAACAACACCTTGAAGTTGCCTGCGAATGCACAGGTTAGGAGGAAAGCTTTACCCCCATGCTACGAATTTGATCTCTTGGTGGTGCACTGGAAAGGAACTCTGGCACTTGTTCTTCCCATGTGAGCTTAGCCGGCATCCCCACGAGACTCTATCCACAAAATGATCACCTTCAACCTGCCTGCGAATGCACAGCTTAGGAGGAAAGCTTTACCCGCATGCTACCTATTTGATCTCTTGATGGTGCCCCGGAAAGGAACTCTGGCACTTGTACTTCCCAAGTTAACTTAGCCGGCATCCCCATGAGACTCTATCCAAAAAATGAACACCTTCAAACTGGCTGCGAATGCACAGCTTAGGAGGAAAGCAATACCCGCATGCTACGAATTTGATCACTTGATGGTGCCCCGGAAAGGAACTCTGGCACTTGTACTTCTCAAGTGAGCTTAGCCGGCCTCTCCACGAGAGTGTAACCACAAAACAACAACTTGAAGCTGCCTGCTAATGCACAGCTTAGGAGGAAAGCTTTACCCGCATGGTACGAATTTGATCTCTTGATGGTGCCCCGGAAAGGAACTCTGGCACTTGTACTTCCCAAGTTAACTTAGCTGGCATCCCCACGAGACTCCATCCAAAAATGAACACCTTCAAGCAGGCTGCGAATGCACAGCTTAGGAGGAAAGCAGTACCCGCATGCTACGAATTTGATCACTTGATGGTGCCCCCGAAAGGAACTCTGGCACTTGTACTTCCCGAGTGAGCTTAGCCGGCATCCCCACGAGACTCTATCCACAAAATGAACACCTTCAAGCTGCCTGTGAATGCACAGCTTAGGAGGAAAGCAGTACCCGCATGCTACGATTTTGATCTCTTTATGGTGTCCTGGAAAGGAACTCTGGCACTTGTACTTCTCAAGTGAGCTTAGCTGGCATTTCCACGAGAGTCTAACCACAAAAGGAACACCTTGAACCTGCCTGCGAATGCACAGTTTAGGAGGAAACCTTACCCGCCTGCAACGAATTTGATGTCTTGATGGTGCCCTGGAAAGGAACTCTGGCACTTGTACTACTCAAGTGAGCTTAGCTGGCCTCTCCACGAGAGTGTAACCACAAAACAACAACTTGAAGCTCCCTGCGAATGCACAGGTTTGGAGGAAAGCTTTACCCGCATGCTACGAATTTGATCTCTTGATGGTGACCCGGAAAGGAACTCTGGCACTTGTACTTCCCGAGTGAGCTTAGCCGGCATCCCCACGAGTCTCTATCCACAAAATGAACACATTCAAGCTGCCCGTGAATGCACAGCTTAGGAGGAAAGCAGTACCCGCATGCTACGAATTTGATCTCTTTATGCTGCCCCGGAAAGGAACTCTGGCACTTGTACTTCTCAAGTCAGCTTAGCTGGCATTTCCACGAGAGTCTAACCACAAAACGAACACCTTGAACCTGCCTGCGAATGCACAGGTTAGGAGGAAACCTTACCCGCCTGCTACGAATTTGATGTCTTGAAGGTGCCCCGGAAAGTAACTCTGGCACTTGTACTTCTCAAGTGAGCTTAGCGGACCTCTCCACGGGAGTGTAACCACAAAACAACACCTTGAAGCTGCCTGCGAATGCACAGGTTAGGAGGAAAGCTTTACCCGCATGCTACTAATTTGATCTCTTGGTGGTGCCCCGGAAAGGAACTCTGGCACTTGTTCTTCCCAAGTGAGCTTAGCCGGCATCCCCACGAGACTCTATCCCAAAAATAAACACCTTCAAGCTGGCTGCAAAGGCACAGCTTAGGAGGAAAACAGTACCCGCATGCTACGAATTTGATCTCTTGATGGTGCCCCGGAAAGGAACTCTGGAACTTGTACTTCTCAAGTGAGCTTAGCCGGCCTCTCCACGAGAGTGTAACCACAAAACAACAACTTGAAGCTGCCTGCGAATGCACAGCTTAGGAGGAAAGCTTTACCCGCATGGTACGAATTTGATCTCTTGATGGTGCCCCGGAAAGGAACTCTGGCACTTGAACTTCCCAAGTTAACTTAGCCGGCATCCCCACGAGACTCTATCCAGAAAATAAACACCTTCAAGCTGGCTGCAAATGCACAGCTTAGGAGGAAAGCAGTACCCGCATGCTACGAATTTGATCTCTTGATGGTGCCCCGGAAAGGAACTCTGGCACTTGTACTTCTCAAGTGAGCTTAGCCGGCCTCTCCACGAGAGTGTAACCACAAAACAACAACTTCAAGCTGCCTGCTAATGCACAGCTTAGGAGGAAAGCTTTACCCGCATGGTACGAATTTGATCTCTTGATGGTGCCCCGGAAAGGAACTCTGGCACTTGTACTTCCCTAGTTAAGTTAGCTGGCATCCCCACGAGACTCCATCCAAAAAATGAACACCTTCAAGCAGGCTGCGAATGCACAGCTTAGGAGGAAAGCAGTACCCGCATGCTACGAATTTGATCACTTGATGGTGCCCCCGAAAGGAACTCTGGCACTTGTACTTCCCGAGTGAGCTTAGCCGGCATCCCCACGAGACTCTATCCACAAAATGAACACCTTCAAGCTGCCTGTGAATGCACAGCTTAGGAGGAAAGCAGTACCCGCATGCTACGATTTTGATCTCTTTATGGTGTCCTGGAAAGGAACTCTGGCACTTGTACTTCTCAAGTGAGCTTAGCTGGCATTTCCACGAGAGTCTAACCACAAAAGGAACACCTTGAACCTGCCTGCGAATGCACAGTTTAGGAGGAAACCTTACCCGCCTGCAACGAATTTGATGTCTTGATGGTGCCCCGGAAAGGAACTCTGGCACTTGTACTACTCAAGTGAGCTTACCTGGCCTCTCCACGAGAGTGTAACCACAAAACAACAACTTGAAGCTCCCTGCCAATGCACAGCTTAGGAGGAAAGCTTTACCCGCATGCTACGAATTCCATCTCTTGATGGTGCCCCGGAAAGGAACTCTGGCACTTGTACTTCCCAAGTTAACTTAGCCGGCATCCCCACGAGACTCCATCCATAAAATGAACACCTTCAAGCTGGCTGCGAATGCACAGCTTAGGAGGAAAGCAGTACCCGCATGCTACGAATTTGATCACTTGATGGTGCCCCCGAAAGGAACTCTGGCACTTGTACTTCCCGAGTGAACTTAGCCGGCATCCCCACGAGACTCTATCCACAAAATGAACACCTTCAAGCTGCCTGTGAATGCACAGCTTAGGAGGAAAGCAGTACCCGCATGCTACGAATTTGATCTCTTTATGGTGTCCTGGAAAGGAACTCTGGCACTTGTACTTCCCAAGTGAGCTTAGCCGGCATCCCCACGAGACTCTATCCACAAAATGATCACCTTCAACCTGCCTGCGAATGCACAGTGTAGGAGGAAAACTTTACTCGCATGGTACGAATTTGATGTCTTGAAGGTGCCCCGGAAAGGAACTCTGGCACTTGAACTTCTCAAGTGAGCTTCGCCGGCCTCTCCACGAGAGTGTAACCACAGAACAACACCTTGAAGCTACCTGCGAATGCACAGCTTAGGAGGAAAGCTTTACCCGCATGCTACGAATTTGATCTCTTGATGGTGCCCCGGAAAGGAACTCTGGCACTTGTACTTCCCAAGTTAACTTAGCCGGCATCCCCATGAGACTCTATCCAAAAAATGAAAACCTTCAAGCTGGCTGCGAATGCACAGGTTAGGAGGAAAGCAGTACCCGCATGCTCCGAATTTGATCACTTGATGGTGCCCCGGTAAGGAACTCTGGCACTTGTACTTCCCAAGTTAACTTAGTCGGCATCCCCACGAGACTCTATCCAAAAAATGAACACCTTCAAGCTGGCTGCGAATGCACAGCTTAGGAGGAAAGCAGTACCCGCATGCTACGAATTTGATCTCTTGATGGTGCCCCGGAAAGGAACTCTGGCACTTGTACTTCTCAAGTGAGCTTAGCTGGCGTCTCCACGAGAGTGTAACCACAAAACAACAACTTGAAGCTGCCTGCGAATGCACAGCTTAGTAGGAAAGCTTTACCCGCATGCTACGAATTTGATGTCTTGATGGTGCCCCGGAAAGGAACTCTGGCACTTGTACTTCCCAAGTTAACTTAGCCGGCATCCCCACGAGACTCTATCCAAAAAATGAACACCTTCAAGCTGGCTGCAAATGCCCAGCTTAGGAGGAAAGCAGTACCCGCATGCTACGAATTTGATCTCTTGATGGTGCCCCGGAAAGGAACTCTGGCACTTGTACTTCTCAAGTGAGCTTAGCCGGCCTCTCCACGAGAGTGTAACCACAAAACAACAACTTGAAGCTGCCTGCGAATGCACAGCTTAGGAGGAAATCTTTACCCGCATGGTACGAATTCCATCTCTTGATGGTGCCCCGGAAAGGAACTCTGGCACTTGTACTTCCCGAGTGAGCTTAGCCGGCATCCCCACGAGACTCTATCCACAAAATGAACACATTCAAGCTGCCTGTGAATGCACACCTTAGGAGGAAAGCAGTACCCGCCTGCTACGAATTTGATCTCTTTATGCTGCCCCGGAAAGGAACTCTGGCACTTGTACTTCTCAAGTGAGCTTAGCTGGCATTTCCACGAGAGTCTAACCACAAAAGGAACACCTTGAACCTGCCTGCGAATGCACAGTTTAGGAGGAAACCTTACCCGCCTGCTACGAATTTGATGTCTTGAAGGTGCCCCTGAAAGTAACTCTGGCACTTGTACTTCTCAAGTGAGTTTAGCGGGCCTCTCCACGAGAGTGTAACAACAAAACAACAACTTGAAGCTCCCTGCGAATGCACAGGTTAGGAGGAAAGCTTTACCCGCATGCTACGAATTTGATCTCTTCGTGCTGCCCCGGAAAGGAACTCTGGCACTTGTTCTTCGCAAGTGAGCTTAGCCGGCATCCCCACGAGACTCTATCCACAAAATGATCACCTTCAACCTGCCTGCGAATGCACAGTGTAGGAGGAAAGCTTTACCCGCATGCCAGGAATTTGATGTCTTGAAGGTGCCCCGGAAATGATCTCTGGCACTTGAACTTCTCAAGTGAGCTTCGCCGGACTCTCCACGAGAGTGTAACCACAAAACAACACCTTGAAGCTACCTGCGAATGCACAGCTTAGGAGGAAAGCTTTACCCGCATGCTACGAATTTGATCTCTTGATGGTGCCCCGGAAAGGAACTCTGGCACTTGAACTTCCCAAGTTAACTTAGCCGGCAGCCCCACGAGACTCTATCCAAAAAATAAACACCTTAAAGCTGGCTGCAAAGGCACAGCTTAGCAGGAAAGCAGTACCCGCATGCTACGAATTTGATCTCTTGATGGTGCCCCGGAAAGGAACTCTGGCACTTGTACATCTCAAGTGAGCTTAGCCGGCCTGTCCACGAGAGTGTAACCACAAAACAACAACTTGAAGCTGCCTGCGAATGCACAGCTTGGAGGAAAGCTCTACCCGCATGGTACGAATTTGATCTCTTGATGGTGCCCCGGAAAGGAACTCTGGCACTTGTACTTCCCGAGTGAGCTTAGCCGGCCTCTCCACGAGAGTGTAACCACAAAACAACAACTTGAAGCTGCCTGCGAATGCACAGCTTAGGAGGAAAGCTTTACCCGCATGCTACGAGTTTGATGTCTTGAAGGTGCCCTGGAAATGATCTCTGGCACTTGAACTTCTCAAGTGAGCTTCGCCGGACTCTCCACGAGAGTGTAACCACAAAACAACACCTTGAAGCTACCTTCGAATGCACAGCATAGGAGGAAAGCTTTACCCGCATGCTACGAATTTGATCTCTTGATGGTGCCCCGGAAAGGAACTCTGGCACTTGAAGTTCCGAAGTTAACTTAGCCGGCATCCCCACGAGACTCTATCCAAAAAATGAAAACCTTCAAGCTGGCTGCGAATGCACAGCTTAGGAGGAAAGCAGTACCCGCATGCTACGAATTTGATCACTTGATGGTGACCCGGAAAGGAACTCTGGCACTTGTACTTCCCAAGTTAACTTAGTCGGCATCCCCACGAGACTCTATCCAAAAAATGAACACCTTCAAGCTGGCTGCGAATGCACAGCTTAGGAGGAAAGCAGTACCCGCATGCTACGAATTTGATCTCTTGATGGTGCCCCGGAAAGGAACTCTGGCACTTGTACTTCTCAAGTGAGCTTAGCCGGCCTCTCCACGAGAGTGTAACCACAAAACAACAACTTGAAGCTGCCTGCGAATGCACAGCTTAGGAGGAAAGCTTTACCCGCATGCTACGAATTTGATGTCTTGATGGTGCCCCGGAAAGGAACTCTGGCACTTGTACTTCCCGAGTGAGCTTAGCCGGCATCCCCACGAGACTCTATCCACAAAATGAACACATTCAAGCTGCCTGTGAATGCACACCTTAGGAGGAAAGCAGTACCCGCCTGCTACGAATTTGATCTCTTTATGCTGCCCCGGAAAGGAACTCTGGCACTTGTACTTCTCAAGTGAGCTTAGCTGGCATTTCCACGAGAGTCTAACCACAAAAGGAACACCTTGAACCTGCCTGCGAATGCACAGTTTAGGAGGAAACCTTACCCGCCTGCTACGAATTTGATGTCTTGAAGGTGCCCCTGAAAGTAACTCTGGCACTTGTACTTCTCAAGTGAGTTTAGCGGACCTCTCCACGAGAGTGTAACCACAAAACAACAACTTGAAGCTCCCTGCGAATGCACAGGTTAGGAGGAAAGCTTTACCCGCATGCTACGAATTTGATCTCTTGGTGCTGCCCCGGAAAGGAACTCTGGCACTTGTTCTTCGCAAGTGAGCTTAGCCGGCATCCCCACGAGACTCTATCCACAAAATGATCACCTTCAACCTGCCTGCGAATGCACAGTGTAGGAGGAAAGCTTTACCCGCATGCCAGGAATTTGATGTCTTGAAGGTGCCCCGGAAATGATCTCTGGCACTTGAACTTCTCAAGTGAGCTTCGCCGGACTCTCCACGAGAGTGTAACCACAAAACAACACCTTGAAGCTACCTGCGAATGCACAGCTTAGGAGGAAAGCTTTACCCGCATGCTACGAATTTGATCTCTTGATGGTGCCCCGGAAAGGAACTCTGGCACTTGAACTTCCCAAGTTAACTTAGCCGGCATCCCCACGAGACTCTATCCAAAAAATAAACACCTTAAAGCTGGCTGCAAAGGCACAGCTTAGCAGGAAAGCAGTACCCGCATGCTACGAATTTGATCTCTTGATGGTGCCCCGGAAAGGAACTCTGGCACTTGTACATCTCAAGTGAGCTTAGCCGGCCTGTCCACGAGAGTGTAACCACAAAACAACAACTTGAAGCTGCCTGCGAATGCACAGCTTGGAGGAAAGCTTTACCCGCATGGTACGAATTTGATCTCTTGATGGTGCCCCGGAAAGGAACTCTGGCACTTGTACTTCTCAAGTGAGCTTAGCCGGCCTCTCCACGAGAGTGTAACCACAAAACAACAACTTGAAGCTGCCTGCGAATGCACAGCTTAGGAGGAAAGCTTTACCCGCATGCTACGAATTTGATCTCTTGATGGTGCCCCGGAAAGGAACTCTGGCACTTGAACTTCCGAAGTTAACTTAGCCGGCATCCTCACGAGACTCTATCCAAAAAATAAACACTTTCAAGCTGGCTGCAAAGGCAAAGCTTAGGAGGAAAGCAGTACCCGCATGCTCCGAATTTGATCTCTTGATGGTGCCCCGGAAAGGAACTCTGGCACTTGTACTTCCCGAGTGAGCTTAGCCGGCCTGTCCACGAGAGTGTAACCACAAAACAACAACTTGAAGCTCCCTGCCAATGCACAGCTTAGGAGGAAAGCTTTAACCGCATGCTACGAATTCCATCTCTTGATGGTGCCCCGGAAAGGAACTCTGGCACTTGTACTTCCCGAGTGAGCTTAGCCGGCATCCCCACGAGACTCTATCCACAAAATGAACACATTCAAGCTGCCTGTGAATGCACAGCTTAGGAGGAAAGCAGTACCCGCATGCTACGAATTTGATCTCTTGATGGTGCCCCGGAAAGGAACTCTGGCACTTGTACTTCTCAAGTGAGCTTAGCTGGCATTTCCACGAGAGTCTAACCACAAAAGGAACACCTTGAACCTGCCTACGAATGCACAGTTTAGGATGAAACCTTACCCGCCTGCTACGAATTTGATGTCTTGAAGGTGCCCCTGAAAGTAACTCTGGCACTTGTACTTCTCAAGTGAGCTTAGCGGGCCTCTCCACGGGAGTGTAACCACAAAACAACAACTTGAAGCTCCCTGCGAATGCACAGGTTAGGAGGAAAGCTTTACCCGCATGCTACGAATTTGATCTCTTGGTGGTGCCCCGGAAAGGAACTCTGGCACTTGAACTTCCCAAGTTAACTTAGCCGGCATCCCCACGAGACTCTATCCAAAAAATAAACACCTTCAAGCTGGCTGCAAAGGCACAGCTTAGCAGGAAAGCAGTACCCGCATGCTACGAATTTGATCTCTTGATGGTGCCCCGGAAAGGAACTCTGGCACTTGTACTTCTCAAGTGAGCTTAGCCGGCCTGTCCACGAGAGTGTAACCACAAAACAACAACTTGAAGCTGCCTGCGAATGCACAGCTTAGGAGGAAAGCTTTACCCGCATGGTACGAATTTGATCTCTTGATGGTGCCCCGGAAAGGAACTCTGGCACTTGTACTTCCCAAGTTAACTTAGCCGGCATCCCCACGAGACTCCATCCAAAAAATGAACACCTTCAAGCTGGCTGCGAATGCACAGCTTAGGAGGAAAGCAGTACCCGCATGCTACGAATTTGATCACTTGATGGTGCCCCCGAAAGGAACTCTGGCACTCGTACTTCCCGAGTGAGCTTAGCCGGCATCCCCACGAGACTCCATCCACAAAATGAACACCTTCAAGCTGCCTGTGAATGCACAGCTTAGGAGGAAAGCAGTACCCGCATGCTACGAATTTGATCTCTTTATGGTGTCCTGGAAAGGAACTCTGGCACTTGTACTTCTCAAGTGAGCTTAGCTGCCATTTCCACGAGAGTCTAACCACAAAAGGAACACCTTGAACCTGCTTGCGAATGCACAGTTTAGGAGGAAACCTTACCCGCCTGCAACGAATTTGATGTCCTGATGGTGCCCTGGAAAGGAACTCTGGCACTTGTACTACTCAAGTGAGCTTAGCCGGTCTCTCCACGAGAGTGTAACCACAAAACAACAACTTGAAGCGCCCTGCGAATGCACAGGTTAGGAGGAAAGCTTTACCCGCATGCTACGAATTTGATCTCTTGATGGTGCCCCGGAAAGGAACTCTGGCACTTGTACTTCCCGAGTGAGCTTAGCCGGCATCCCCACGAGTCTCTATCCACAAAATGAACACATTCAAGCTGCCTGTGAATGCACAGCTTAGGAGGAAAGCAGTACCCGCATGCTACGAATTTGATCTCTTTAAGCTGCCCCGGAAAGGAACTCTGGCACTTGTACTTCTCAAGTGAGCTTAGCTGGCATTTCCACGAGAGTCTAACCACAAAAGGAACACCTTGAACCTGCCTGCGAATGCACAGTTTAGGAGGAAACCTTACCCGCCTGCTACGAATTTGATGTCTTGAAGGTGCCCCGGAAAGTAACTCTGGCACTTGTACTTCTCAAGTGAGCTTAGCGAGCCTCTCCACGGGAGTGTAACCACAAAACAACACCTTGAAGCTGCCTGCGAATGCACAGGTTTGGAGGAAAGCTTTACCCCCATGCTACGAATTTGATCTCTTGGTGGTGCACTGGAAAGGAACTCTGGCACTTGTTCTTCCCAAGTGAGCTTAGCCGGCATCCCCACGAGACTCTATCCACAAAATGATCACCTTCAACCTGCCTGCGAATGCACAGTGTAGGAGGAAAGCTTTACCCGCATGCTACGAATTTGATGTCTTGAAGGTGCCCCGGAAATGATCTCTGGCACTTGAACTTCTCAAGTGAGCTTCGCCAGACTCTCCACGAGAGTGTAACCACAAAACAACACCTTGAAGCTACCTGCGAATTCACAGCATAGGAGGAAAGCTTCACCCGCATGCTACGAATTTGATCTCTTGATGGTGCCCCGGAAAGGAACTCTGGCACTTGAACTTCCCAAGTTAACTTAGCCGGCATCCCCACAAAACTCTATCCAAAAAATAAACACCTTCAAGCTGGCTGCGAATGCACAGTTTAGGAGTAAAGCAGTACCCGCATGCTACGAATTTGATCTCTTGATGGTGCCCCGGAAAGGAACTCTGGCACTTGTACTTCTCAAATGAGCTTAGCCGGCCTCTCCACGAGAGTGTAACCACAAAACAACAACTTGAAGCTGCCTGCGAATGCACAGCTTAGGAGGAAAGCTTTACCCGCATGGTACGAATTTGATCTCTTGATGGTGCCCCAGAAAGGAACACTGGCACTTGTACTTCCCAAGTTAACTTAGCCGGCATCCCCACGAGACTCCATCCAAAAAATGAACACCTTCAAGCTGGCTGCGAATGCACAGCTTAGGAGAAAAGCAGTACCCGCATGCTACGAATTTGATCACTTGATGGTGCCCCCGAAAGGAACTCTGGCACTCGAACTTCCCGAGTGAGCTTAGCCGGCATCCCCACGAGACTCTATCCACAAAATGATCACCTTCAACCTGCCTGCGAATGCACAGTGTAGGAGGAAAGCTTTACCCGCATGCTACGAATTTGATGTCTTGAAGGTGCCCCGGAAATGATCTCTGGCACTTGAACTTCTCAAGTGAGCTTCGCCGGACTCTCCACGAGAGTGTAACCACAAAACAACACCTTGAAGCTACCTGCGAATGCACAGCATAGGAGGAAAGCTTTACCCGCATGCTACGAATTTGATCTCTTGATGGTGCCCCGGAAAGGAACTCTGGCACTTGAACTTCCCAAGTTAACTTAGCCGGCATCCCCATGAGACTCTATCCAAAAAATAAACACCTTCAAGCTGGCTGCAAAGGCACAGCTTAGGAGGAAATCAGTACCCGCATGCTACGAATTTGATGTCTTGAAGGTGCCCCGGAAAGTAACTCTGGCACTTGTACTTCTCAAGTGAGCTTAGCGGGCCTCTCCACGGGAGTGTAACCACAAAACAACACCTTGAAGCTGCCTGCGAATGCACAGGTTAGTTGGAAAGCTTTACCCGCATGCTACGAATTTGATCTCTTGGTGGTGCCCCGGAAAGGAACTCTGGCACTTGTTCTTCCCAAGTGAGCTTAGCCGGCATACCCACGAGACTCTATCCAGAAAATGATCACCTTCAACCTGCCTGCGAATGCACAGTGTAGGAGGAAAGCTTTACACACATGCCAGGAATTTGATGTCTTGAAGGTGCCCCGGAAATGATCTCTGGCACTTGAACTTCTCAAGTGAGCTTCGCCGGACTCTCCACGAGAGTGTAACCACAAAACTACACCTTGAAGCTACCTGCGAATGCACAGCTTAGGAGGAAAGCTTTACCCGCATGGTACGAATTTGATCTCTTGATGGTGCCCCGGAAAGGAACTCTGGCACTTGAACGTCCCAAGTTAACTTAGCCGGCATCCCCACGAGACTCTATCCAAAAAATAAACACCTTCAAGCTGGCTGTAAAGGAACAGCTTAGGAGGAAAGCAGTACCCGCATGCTACGAATTTGATCTCTTGATGGTGCCCCGGAAAGGAACTCTGGCACTTGTACTTCTCAAGTGAGCTTAGCCGGCCTCTCCACGAGAGTGTAACCACAAAACAACAACTTGAAGCTGCCTGCTAATGCACAGCTTAGGAGGAAAGCTTTACCCGCATGTTACGAATTTGAAATCTTGATGGTGCCCCGGAAAGGAACTCTGGCACTTGTACTTCCCAAGTTAACTTAGCCGGCATCCCCACGAGACTCCATCCAAAAAATGAACACCTTCAAGCAGGCTGCGAATGCACAGCTTAGGAGGAAAGCAGTACCCGCATGCTACGAATTTGATCACTTGATGGTGCCCCCGAAAGGAACTCTGGCACTTGTACTTCCCGAGTGAGCTTAGCCGGCATCCCCACGAGACTCTATCCACAAAATGAACACCTTCAAGCTGCCTGTGAATGCACAGTTTAGGAGGAAAGCAGTACCCGCATGCTACGATTTTGATCTCTTTATGGTGTCCTGGAAGGGAACTCTGGCACTTGTACTTCTCAAGTGAGCTTAGCTGGCATTTCCACGAGAGTCTAACCACAAAAGGAACACCTTGAACCTGCCTGCGAATGCACAGTTTAGGTGGAAACCTTACCCGACTGCAACGAATTTGATGTCTTGATGGTGCCCCGGAAAGGAACTCTGGCACTTGATCTTCCCATGTGAGCTTAGCCGGCATCCCCACGAGACTGTATCCACAAAATGATCACCTTCAACCTGCCTGCGAATGCACAGTGTAGGAGGAAAGCTTTACCCGCATGCTACGAATTTGATGTCTTGAAGGTGCTCCGGAAAGGATCTCTGGCACTTGAACTTCTCAAGTGAGCTTCGCCGGACTCTCCACGAGAGTGTAACCACAAAACAACACCTTGAAGCTACCTGCGAATGCACAGCATAGGAGGAAAGCTTTACCCGCATGCTACGAATTTGATCTCTTGATGGTGCCCCGGAAAGGAACTCTGGCACTTGAACTTCCCAAGTTAACTTAGCCGGCATCCCCACGAGACTCTATCCAAAAAATAAACACCATAAAGCTGGCTGCAAAGGCACAGCTTAGGAGGAAAGCATTACCCGCATGCTACGAATTTGATCTCTTGATGGTGCCCCGGAAAGGAACTCTGGCACTTGTACTTCCCGAGTGAGCTTAGCCGGCATCCCAACGAGTCTCTATCCAAAAAATGAACACATTCAAGCTGCCTGTGAATGCACAGCTTAGGAGGAAAGCAGTACCCGCATGCTACGAATTTGATCTCTTTATGCTGCCCCGGAAAGGAACTCTGGCACTTGTACTTCTCAAGTGAGCTTAGCTGGCATTTCCACGAGAGTCTAACCACAAAAGGAACACCTTGAACCTGCCTGCGAATTCACAGTTTAGGAGGAAACCTTACCCGCCTGCTACGAATTTGATGTCTTGAAGGTGCCCCGGAAAGTAACTCTGGCACTTGTACTTCTCAAGTGAGCTTAGCGGGCCTCTCCACGGGAGTGTAACCACAAAACAACACCTTGAAGCTGCCTGCGAATGCACAGGTTAGGAGGAAAGCTTTACCCCCATGCTACGAATTTGATCACTTGGTGGTGCCCCGGAAAGGAACTCTGGCACTTGTTCTTCCCAAGTGAGCTTAGCCCGCATCCCCACGAGACTCTATCCACAAAATGATCACCTTCAACCTGCCTGCGAATGCACAGTGTAGGAAGAAAGCTTTACCCGCATGCTACGAATTTGAT
The DNA here is from genome assembly GCF_026419965.1 of Kogia breviceps. Taxonomy (NCBI): domain Eukaryota; kingdom Metazoa; phylum Chordata; class Mammalia; order Artiodactyla; family Physeteridae; genus Kogia; species Kogia breviceps. Next base: position 35,544 of record NW_026711700.1, read on the forward strand.
GTCTTGAAGGTGCCCCGGAAATGATCTCTGGCACTTGAACTTCTCAAGTGAGCTTCGCCGGACTCTCCACGAGAGTGTAACCACAAAACAACACCTTGAAGCTACCTGCGAATGCACAGCATAAGAGGAAAGCTTTACCCGCATTCTACGAATTTGATCTCTTGATGGTGCCCCGGAAAAGAACTCTGGCACTTGAACTTCCCAAGTTAACTTAGCCGGCATCCCCACGAGACTCTATCCAAAAAATAAACACCTTCAAGCTGGCTGCAAAGGCACAGCTTAGGAGGAAAGCAGTACCCGCATGCTACAAATTTGATCTCTTGATGGTGCCCCGGAAAGGAACTCTAGCACTTGTACTTCTCAAGTGAGCTTAGCCGGCCTCTCCACGAGAGTGTAACCACAAAACAACAACTTGAAGCTCCCTGCGAATGCACAGCTTAGGAGGAAAGCTTTACCCGCATGGTACGAATTTGATCTCTTCATGGTGCCCCGGAAAGGAACTCTGGCACTTGTACTTCCCGAGTGAGCTTAGCCGGCATCCCCACGAGACTCTATCCACAAAATGAACACCTTCAAGCTTCCTGTGAATGCACAGCTTAGGAGGAAAGCAGTACCCGCATGGTACGAATTTGATCTCTTGATGGTGCCCCGGAAAGGAACTCTGGCACTTGTACTTCCCAAGTTAACTTAGCCGGCATAACCACGAGACTCCACCCAAAAAATGAACACCTTCAAGCTGGCTGCGAATGCACAGCTTAGGAGGAAAGTAGTACCCGCATGCTACGAATTTGATCACTTGATGGTGCCCCCGAAAGGAACTCTGGCACTTGTACTTCCCGAGTGAGCTTAGCCGGCATCCCCACGAGACTCTATGCACAAAATGAACACCTTCAAGCTGCCTGTGAATGCACAGCTTAGGAGGAAAGCAGTACCCGCATGCTACGAATTTGATCTCTTTATGGTGTCCTGGAAAGGAACTCTGGCACTTGTACTTCTCGAGTGAGCGTAGCTGGCATTTCCACGAGAGTCTAACTACAAACGGAACACCTTGAACCTGCCTGCGAATGCACAGTTTAGGAGGAAACCTTACCCGCCTGCTACGAATTTGATGTCTTGAAGGTGCCCCGGAAAGTAACTCTGGCACTTGTACTTCTCAAGTGAGCTTAGCGGGCCTCTCCACGGGAGTGTAACCACAAAACAACACCTTGAAGTTGCCTGCGAATGCACAGGTTAGGAGGAAAGCTTTACCCCCATGCTACGAATTTGATCTCTTGGTGGTGCACTGGAAAGGAACTCTGGCACTTGTTCTTCCCATGTGAGCTTAGCCGGCATCCCCACGAGACTCTATCCACAAAATGATCACCTTCAACCTGCCTGCGAATGCACAGCTTAGGAGGAAAGCTTTACCCGCATGCTACCTATTTGATCTCTTGATGGTGCCCCGGAAAGGAACTCTGGCACTTGTACTTCCCAAGTTAACTTAGCCGGCATCCCCATGAGACTCTATCCAAAAAATGAACACCTTCAAACTGGCTGCGAATGCACAGCTTAGGAGGAAAGCAATACCCGCATGCTACGAATTTGATCACTTGATGGTGCCCCGGAAAGGAACTCTGGCACTTGTACTTCTCAAGTGAGCTTAGCCGGCCTCTCCACGAGAGTGTAACCACAAAACAACAACTTGAAGCTGCCTGCTAATGCACAGCTTAGGAGGAAAGCTTTACCCGCATGGTACGAATTTGATCTCTTGATGGTGCCCCGGAAAGGAACTCTGGCACTTGTACTTCCCAAGTTAACTTAGCTGGCATCCCCACGAGACTCCATCCAAAAATGAACACCTTCAAGCAGGCTGCGAATGCACAGCTTAGGAGGAAAGCAGTACCCGCATGCTACGAATTTGATCACTTGATGGTGCCCCCGAAAGGAACTCTGGCACTTGTACTTCCCGAGTGAGCTTAGCCGGCATCCCCACGAGACTCTATCCACAAAATGAACACCTTCAAGCTGCCTGTGAATGCACAGCTTAGGAGGAAAGCAGTACCCGCATGCTACGATTTTGATCTCTTTATGGTGTCCTGGAAAGGAACTCTGGCACTTGTACTTCTCAAGTGAGCTTAGCTGGCATTTCCACGAGAGTCTAACCACAAAAGGAACACCTTGAACCTGCCTGCGAATGCACAGTTTAGGAGGAAACCTTACCCGCCTGCAACGAATTTGATGTCTTGATGGTGCCCTGGAAAGGAACTCTGGCACTTGTACTACTCAAGTGAGCTTAGCTGGCCTCTCCACGAGAGTGTAACCACAAAACAACAACTTGAAGCTCCCTGCGAATGCACAGGTTTGGAGGAAAGCTTTACCCGCATGCTACGAATTTGATCTCTTGATGGTGACCCGGAAAGGAACTCTGGCACTTGTACTTCCCGAGTGAGCTTAGCCGGCATCCCCACGAGTCTCTATCCACAAAATGAACACATTCAAGCTGCCCGTGAATGCACAGCTTAGGAGGAAAGCAGTACCCGCATGCTACGAATTTGATCTCTTTATGCTGCCCCGGAAAGGAACTCTGGCACTTGTACTTCTCAAGTCAGCTTAGCTGGCATTTCCACGAGAGTCTAACCACAAAACGAACACCTTGAACCTGCCTGCGAATGCACAGGTTAGGAGGAAACCTTACCCGCCTGCTACGAATTTGATGTCTTGAAGGTGCCCCGGAAAGTAACTCTGGCACTTGTACTTCTCAAGTGAGCTTAGCGGACCTCTCCACGGGAGTGTAACCACAAAACAACACCTTGAAGCTGCCTGCGAATGCACAGGTTAGGAGGAAAGCTTTACCCGCATGCTACTAATTTGATCTCTTGGTGGTGCCCCGGAAAGGAACTCTGGCACTTGTTCTTCCCAAGTGAGCTTAGCCGGCATCCCCACGAGACTCTATCCCAAAAATAAACACCTTCAAGCTGGCTGCAAAGGCACAGCTTAGGAGGAAAACAGTACCCGCATGCTACGAATTTGATCTCTTGATGGTGCCCCGGAAAGGAACTCTGGAACTTGTACTTCTCAAGTGAGCTTAGCCGGCCTCTCCACGAGAGTGTAACCACAAAACAACAACTTGAAGCTGCCTGCGAATGCACAGCTTAGGAGGAAAGCTTTACCCGCATGGTACGAATTTGATCTCTTGATGGTGCCCCGGAAAGGAACTCTGGCACTTGAACTTCCCAAGTTAACTTAGCCGGCATCCCCACGAGACTCTATCCAGAAAATAAACACCTTCAAGCTGGCTGCAAATGCACAGCTTAGGAGGAAAGCAGTACCCGCATGCTACGAATTTGATCTCTTGATGGTGCCCCGGAAAGGAACTCTGGCACTTGTACTTCTCAAGTGAGCTTAGCCGGCCTCTCCACGAGAGTGTAACCACAAAACAACAACTTCAAGCTGCCTGCTAATGCACAGCTTAGGAGGAAAGCTTTACCCGCATGGTACGAATTTGATCTCTTGATGGTGCCCCGGAAAGGAACTCTGGCACTTGTACTTCCCTAGTTAAGTTAGCTGGCATCCCCACGAGACTCCATCCAAAAAATGAACACCTTCAAGCAGGCTGCGAATGCACAGCTTAGGAGGAAAGCAGTACCCGCATGCTACGAATTTGATCACTTGATGGTGCCCCCGAAAGGAACTCTGGCACTTGTACTTCCCGAGTGAGCTTAGCCGGCATCCCCACGAGACTCTATCCACAAAATGAACACCTTCAAGCTGCCTGTGAATGCACAGCTTAGGAGGAAAGCAGTACCCGCATGCTACGATTTTGATCTCTTTATGGTGTCCTGGAAAGGAACTCTGGCACTTGTACTTCTCAAGTGAGCTTAGCTGGCATTTCCACGAGAGTCTAACCACAAAAGGAACACCTTGAACCTGCCTGCGAATGCACAGTTTAGGAGGAAACCTTACCCGCCTGCAACGAATTTGATGTCTTGATGGTGCCCCGGAAAGGAACTCTGGCACTTGTACTACTCAAGTGAGCTTACCTGGCCTCTCCACGAGAGTGTAACCACAAAACAACAACTTGAAGCTCCCTGCGAATGCACAGGTTTGGAGGAAAGCTTTACCCGCATGCTACGAATTTGATCTCTTGATGGTGCCCCGGAAAGGAACTCTGGCACTTGTACTTCCCGAGTGAGCTTAGCCGGCATCCCCACGAGTCTCTATCCACAAAATGAACACATTCAAGCTGCCCGCGAATGAACAGCTTAGGAGGAAATCAGTACCCGCATGCTACGAATTTGATCTCTTGATGGTGCCCCGGAAAGGAACTCTGGCACTTGTACTTCTCAAGTGAGCTTAGCCGGCCTCTCCACGAGAGTGTAACCACAAAACAACAACTTGAAGCTCCCTGCGAATGCACAGCTTAGGAGGAAAGCTTTACCCGCATGGTACGAATTTGATCTCTTCATGGTGCCCCGGAAAGGAACTCTGGCACTTGTACTTCCCGAGTTAGCTTAGCCGGCATCCCCACGAGACTCTATCCACAAAATGAACACCTTCAAGCTTCCTGTGAATGCACAGCTTAGGAGGAAAGCAGTACCCGCATGGTACGAATTTGATCTCTTGATGGTGCCCCGGAAAGGAACTCTGGCACTTGTACTTCCCAAGTTAACTTAGCCGGCATAACCACGAGACTCCACCCAAAAAATGAACACCTTCAACCTGGCTGCGAATGCACAGCTTAGGAGGAAAGCAGTACCCGCATGCTACGAATTTGATCACTTGATGGTGCCCCCGAAAGGAACTCTGGCACTTGTACTTCCCGAGTGAGCTTAGCCGGCATCCCCACGAGACTCTATGCACAAAATGAACACCTTCAAGCTGCCTGTGAATGCACAGCTTAGGAGGAAAGCAGTACCCGCATGCTACGAATTTGATCTCTTTATGGTGTCCTGGAAAGGAACTCTGGCACTTGTACTTCTCGAGTGAGCGTAGCTGGCATTTCCACGAGAGTCTAACTACAAACGGAACACCTTGAACCTGCCTGCGAATGCACAGTTTAGGAGGAAACCTTACCCGCCTGCTACGAATTTGATGTCTTGAAGGTGCCCCGGAAAGTAACTCTGGCACTTGTACTTCTCAAGTGAGCTTAGCGGGCCTCTCCACGGGAGTGTAACCACAAAACAACACCTTGAAGTTGCCTGCGAATGCACAGGTTAGGAGGAAAGCTTTACCCCCATGCTACGAATTTGATCTCTTGGTGGTGCACTGGAAAGGAACTCTGGCACTTGTTCTTCCCATGTGAGCTTAGCCGGCATCCCCACGAGACTCTATCCACAAAATGATCACCTTCAACCTGCCTGCGAATGCACAGCTTAGGAGGAAAGCTTTACCCGCATGCTACCTATTTGATCTCTTGATGGTGCCCCGGAAAGGAACTCTGGCACTTGTACTTCCCAAGTTAACTTAGCCGGCATCCCCATGAGACTCTATCCAAAAAATGAACACCTTCAAACTGGCTGCGAATGCACAGCTTAGGAGGAAAGCAATACCCGCATGCTACGAATTTGATCACTTGATGGTGCCCCGGAAAGGAACTCTGGCACTTGTACTTCTCAAGTGAGCTTAGCCGGCCTCTCCACGAGAGTGTAACCACAAAACAACAACTTGAAGCTGCCTGCTAATGCACAGCTTAGGAGGAAAGCTTTACCCGCATGGTACGAATTTGATCTCTTGATGGTGCCCCGGAAAGGAACTCTGGCACTTGTACTTCCCAAGTTAACTTAGCTGGCATCCCCACGAGACTCCATCCAAAAATGAACACCTTCAAGCAGGCTGCGAATGCACAGCTTAGGAGGAAAGCAGTACCCGCATGCTACGAATTTGATCACTTGATGGTGCCCCCGAAAGGAACTCTGGCACTTGTACTTCCCGAGTGAGCTTAGCCGGCATCCCCACGAGACTCTATCCACAAAATGAACACCTTCAAGCTGCCTGTGAATGCACAGCTTAGGAGGAAAGCAGTACCCGCATGCTACGATTTTGATCTCTTTATGGTGTCCTGGAAAGGAACTCTGGCACTTGTACTTCTCAAGTGAGCTTAGCTGGCATTTCCACGAGAGTCTAACCACAAAAGGAACACCTTGAACCTGCCTGCGAATGCACAGTTTAGGAGGAAACCTTACCCGCCTGCAACGAATTTGATGTCTTGATGGTGCCCTGGAAAGGAACTCTGGCACTTGTACTACTCAAGTGAGCTTAGCTGGCCTCTCCACGAGAGTGTAACCACAAAACAACAACTTGAAGCTCCCTGCGAATGCACAGGTTTGGAGGAAAGCTTTACCCGCATGCTACGAATTTGATCTCTTGATGGTGACCCGGAAAGGAACTCTGGCACTTGTACTTCCCGAGTGAGCTTAGCCGGCATCCCCACGAGTCTCTATCCACAAAATGAACACATTCAAGCTGCCCGTGAATGCACAGCTTAGGAGGAAAGCAGTACCCGCATGCTACGAATTTGATCTCTTTATGCTGCCCCGGAAAGGAACTCTGGCACTTGTACTTCTCAAGTCAGCTTAGCTGGCATTTCCACGAGAGTCTAACCACAAAACGAACACCTTGAACCTGCCTGCGAATGCACAGGTTAGGAGGAAACCTTACCCGCCTGCTACGAATTTGATGTCTTGAAGGTGCCCCGGAAAGTAACTCTGGCACTTGTACTTCTCAAGTGAGCTTAGCGGACCTCTCCACGGGAGTGTAACCACAAAACAACACCTTGAAGCTGCCTGCGAATGCACAGGTTAGGAGGAAAGCTTTACCCGCATGCTACTAATTTGATCTCTTGGTGGTGCCCCGGAAAGGAACTCTGGCACTTGTTCTTCCCAAGTGAGCTTAGCCGGCATCCCCACGAGACTCTATCCCAAAAATAAACACCTTCAAGCTGGCTGCAAAGGCACAGCTTAGGAGGAAAACAGTACCCGCATGCTACGAATTTGATCTCTTGATGGTGCCCCGGAAAGGAACTCTGGAACTTGTACTTCTCAAGTGAGCTTAGCCGGCCTCTCCACGAGAGTGTAACCACAAAACAACAACTTGAAGCTGCCTGCGAATGCACAGCTTAGGAGGAAAGCTTTACCCGCATGGTACGAATTTGATCTCTTGATGGTGCCCCGGAAAGGAACTCTGGCACTTGAACTTCCCAAGTTAACTTAGCCGGCATCCCCACGAGACTCTATCCAGAAAATAAACACCTTCAAGCTGGCTGCAAATGCACAGCTTAGGAGGAAAGCAGTACCCGCATGCTACGAATTTGATCTCTTGATGGTGCCCCGGAAAGGAACTCTGGCACTTGTACTTCTCAAGTGAGCTTAGCCGGCCTCTCCACGAGAGTGTAACCACAAAACAACAACTTCAAGCTGCCTGCTAATGCACAGCTTAGGAGGAAAGCTTTACCCGCATGGTACGAATTTGATCTCTTGATGGTGCCCCGGAAAGGAACTCTGGCACTTGTACTTCCCTAGTTAAGTTAGCTGGCATCCCCACGAGACTCCATCCAAAAAATGAACACCTTCAAGCAGGCTGCGAATGCACAGCTTAGGAGGAAAGCAGTACCCGCATGCTACGAATTTGATCACTTGATGGTGCCCCCGAAAGGAACTCTGGCACTTGTACTTCCCGAGTGAGCTTAGCCGGCATCCCCACGAGACTCTATCCACAAAATGAACACCTTCAAGCTGCCTGTGAATGCACAGCTTAGGAGGAAAGCAGTACCCGCATGCTACGATTTTGATCTCTTTATGGTGTCCTGGAAAGGAACTCTGGCACTTGTACTTCTCAAGTGAGCTTAGCTGGCATTTCCACGAGAGTCTAACCACAAAAGGAACACCTTGAACCTGCCTGCGAATGCACAGTTTAGGAGGAAACCTTACCCGCCTGCAACGAATTTGATGTCTTGATGGTGCCCCGGAAAGGAACTCTGGCACTTGTACTACTCAAGTGAGCTTACCTGGCCTCTCCACGAGAGTGTAACCACAAAACAACAACTTGAAGCTCCCTGCGAATGCACAGGTTTGGAGGAAAGCTTTACCCGCATGCTACGAATTTGATCTCTTGATGGTGCCCCGGAAAGGAACTCTGGCACTTGTACTTCCCGAGTGAGCTTAGCCGGCATCCCCACGAGTCTCTATCCACAAAATGAACACATTCAAGCTGCCCGCGAATGAACAGCTTAGGAGGAAATCAGTACCCGCATGCTACGAATTTGATCTCTTGATGGTGCCCCGGAAAGGAACTCTGGCACTTGTACTTCTCAAGTGAGCTTAGCCGGCCTCTCCACGAGAGTGTAACCACAAAACAACAACTTGAAGCTCCCTGCGAATGCACAGCTTAGGAGGAAAGCTTTACCCGCATGGTACGAATTTGATCTCTTCATGGTGCCCCGGAAAGGAACTCTGGCACTTGTACTTCCCGAGTTAGCTTAGCCGGCATCCCCACGAGACTCTATCCACAAAATGAACACCTTCAAGCTTCCTGTGAATGCACAGCTTAGGAGGAAAGCAGTACCCGCATGGTACGAATTTGATCTCTTGATGGTGCCCCGGAAAGGAACTCTGGCACTTGTACTTCCCAAGTTAACTTAGCCGGCATAACCACGAGACTCCACCCAAAAAATGAACACCTTCAACCTGGCTGCGAATGCACAGCTTAGGAGGAAAGCAGTACCCGCATGCTACGAATTTGATCACTTGATGGTGCCCCCGAAAGGAACTCTGGCACTTGTACTTCCCGAGTGAGCTTAGCCGGCATCCCCACGAGACTCTATGCACAAAATGAACACCTTCAAGCTGCCTGTGAATGCACAGCTTAGGAGGAAAGCAGTACCCGCATGCTACGAATTTGATCTCTTTATGGTGTCCTGGAAAGGAACTCTGGCACTTGTACTTCTCGAGTGAGCGTAGCTGGCATTTCCACGAGAGTCTAACTACAAACGGAACACCTTGAACCTGCCTGCGAATGCACAGTTTAGGAGGAAACCTTACCCGCCTGCTACGAATTTGATGTCTTGAAGGTGCCCCGGAAAGTAACTCTGGCACTTGTACTTCTCAAGTGAGCTTAGCGGGCCTCTCCACGGGAGTGTAACCACAAAACAACACCTTGAAGTTGCCTGCGAATGCACAGGTTAGGAGGAAAGCTTTACCCCCATGCTACGAATTTGATCTCTTGGTGGTGCACTGGAAAGGAACTCTGGCACTTGTTCTTCCCATGTGAGCTTAGCCGGCATCCCCACGAGACTCTATCCACAAAATGATCACCTTCAACCTGCCTGCGAATGCACAGCTTAGGAGGAAAGCTTTACCCGCATGCTACCTATTTGATCTCTTGATGGTGCCCCGGAAAGGAACTCTGGCACTTGTACTTCCCAAGTTAACTTAGCCGGCATCCCCATGAGACTCTATCCAAAAAATGAACACCTTCAAACTGGCTGCGAATGCACAGCTTAGGAGGAAAGCAATACCCGCATGCTACGAATTTGATCACTTGATGGTGCCCCGGAAAGGAACTCTGGCACTTGTACTTCTCAAGTGAGCTTAGCCGGCCTCTCCACGAGAGTGTAACCACAAAACAACAACTTGAAGCTGCCTGCTAATGCACAGCTTAGGAGGAAAGCTTTACCCGCATGGTACGAATTTGATCTCTTGATGGTGCCCCGGAAAGGAACTCTGGCACTTGTACTTCCCAAGTTAACTTAGCTGGCATCCCCACGAGACTCCATCCAAAAATGAACACCTTCAAGCAGGCTGCGAATGCACAGCTTAGGAGGAAAGCAGTACCCGCATGCTACGAATTTGATCACTTGATGGTGCCCCCGAAAGGAACTCTGGCACTTGTACTTCCCGAGTGAGCTTAGCCGGCATCCCCACGAGACTCTATCCACAAAATGAACACCTTCAAGCTGCCTGTGAATGCACAGCTTAGGAGGAAAGCAGTACCCGCATGCTACGATTTTGATCTCTTTATGGTGTCCTGGAAAGGAACTCTGGCACTTGTACTTCTCAAGTGAGCTTAGCTGGCATTTCCACGAGAGTCTAACCACAAAAGGAACACCTTGAACCTGCCTGCGAATGCACAGTTTAGGAGGAAACCTTACCCGCCTGCAACGAATTTGATGTCTTGATGGTGCCCTGGAAAGGAACTCTGGCACTTGTACTACTCAAGTGAGCTTAGCTGGCCTCTCCACGAGAGTGTAACCACAAAACAACAACTTGAAGCTCCCTGCGAATGCACAGGTTTGGAGGAAAGCTTTACCCGCATGCTACGAATTTGATCTCTTGATGGTGACCCGGAAAGGAACTCTGGCACTTGTACTTCCCGAGTGAGCTTAGCCGGCATCCCCACGAGTCTCTATCCACAAAATGAACACATTCAAGCTGCCCGTGAATGCACAGCTTAGGAGGAAAGCAGTACCCGCATGCTACGAATTTGATCTCTTTATGCTGCCCCGGAAAGGAACTCTGGCACTTGTACTTCTCAAGTCAGCTTAGCTGGCATTTTCACGAGAGTCTAACCACAAAACGAACACCTTGAACCTGCCTGCGAATGCACAGGTTAGGAGGAAACCTTACCCGCCTGCTACGAATTTGATGTCTTGAAGGTGCCCCGGAAAGTAACTCTGGCACTTGTACTTCTCAAGTGAGCTTAGCGGACCTCTCCACGGGAGTGTAACCACAAAACAACACCTTGAAGCTGCCTGCGAATGCACAGGTTAGGAGGAAAGCTTTACCCGCATGCTACTAATTTGATCTCTTGGTGGTGCCCCGGAAAGGAACTCTGGCACTTGTTCTTCCCAAGTGAGCTTAGCCGGCATCCCCACGAGACTCTATCCCAAAAATAAACACCTTCAAGCTGGCTGCAAAGGCACAGCTTAGGAGGAAAACAGTACCCGCATGCTACGAATTTGATCTCTTGATGGTGCCCCGGAAAGGAACTCTGGAACTTGTACTTCTCAAGTGAGCTTAGCCGGCCTCTCCACGAGACTCTATCCACAAAATGAACCACTTGAAGCTGCCTGCGAATGCACAGCTTAGGAGGAAAGCTTTACCCGCATGGTACGAATTTGATCTCTTGATGGTGCCCCGGAAAGGAACTCTGGCACTTGTACTTCCCAAGTTAACTTAGCCGGCATAACCACGAGACTCCACCCAAAAAATGAACACCTTCAAGCTGGCTGCGAATGCACAGCTTAGGAGGAAAGCAGTACCCGCATGCTACGAATTTGATCACTTGATGGTGCCCCCGAAAGGAACTCTGGCACTTGTACTTCCCGAGTGAGCTTAGCCGGCATCCCCACGAGACTCTATGCACAAAATGAACACCTTCAAGCTGCCTGTGAATGCACAGCTTAGGAGGAAAGCAGTACCCGCATGCTACGAATTTGATCTCTTTATGGTGTCCTGGAAAGGAACTCTGGCACTTGTACTTCTCGAGTGAGCGTAGCTGGCATTTCCACGAGAGTCTAACTACAAACGGAACACCTTGAACCTGCCTGCGAATGCACAGTTTAGGAGGAAACCTTACCCGCCTGCTACGAATTTGATGTCTTGAAGGTGCCCCGGAAAGTAACTCTGGCACTTGTACTTCTCAAGTGAGCTTAGCGGGCCTCTCCACGGGAGTGTAACCACAAAACAACACCTTGAAGTTGCCTGCGAATGCACAGGTTAGGAGGAAAGCTTTACCCCCATGCTACGAATTTGATCTCTTGGTGGTGCACTGGAAAGGAACTCTGGCACTTGTTCTTCCCATGTGAGCTTAGCCGGCATCCCCACGAGACTCTATCCACAAAATGATCACCTTCAACCTGCCTGCGAATGCACAGCTTAGGAGGAAAGCTTTACCCGCATGCTACCTATTTGATCTCTTCATGGTGCCCCGGAAAGGAACTCTGGCACTTGTACTTCCCAAGTTAACTTAGCCGGCATCCCCATGAGACTCTATCCAAAAAATGAACACCTTCAAACTGGCTGCGAATGCACAGCTTAGGAGGAAAGCAATACCCGCATGCTACGAATTTGATCACTTGATGGTGCCCCGGAAAGGAACTCTGGCACTTGTACTTCTCAAGTGAGCTTAGCCGGCCTCTCCACGAGAGTGTAACCACAAAACAACAACTTGAAGCTGCCTGCTAATGCACAGCTTAGGAGGAAAGCTTTACCCGCATGGTACGAATTTGATCTCTTGATGGTGCCCCGGAAAGGAACTCTGGCACTTGTACTTCCCAAGTTAACTTAGCTGGCATCCCCACGAGACTCCATCCAAAAATGAACACCTTCAAGCAGGCTGCGAATGCACAGCTTAGGAGGAAAGCAGTACCCGCATGCTACGATTTTGATCTCTTTATGGTGTCCTGGAAAGGAACTCTGGCACTTGTACTTCTCAAGTGAGCTTAGCTGGCATTTCCACGAGAGTCTAACCACAAAAGGAACACCTTGAACCTGCCTGCGAATGCACAGTTTAGGAGGAAACCTTACCCGCCTGCAACGAATTTGATGTCTTGATGGTGCCCTGGAAAGGAACTCTGGCACTTGTACTACTCAAGTGAGCTTAGCTGGCCTCTCCACGAGAGTGTAACCACAAAACAACAACTTGAAGCTCCCTGCCAATGCACAGGTTTGGAGGAAAGCTTTACCCGCATGCTACGAATTTGATCTCTTGATGGTGACCCGGAAAGGAACTCTGGCACTTGTACTTCCCGAGTGAGCTTAGCCGGCATCCCCACGAGTCTCTATCCACAAAATGAACACATTCAAGCTGCCCGTGAATGCACAGCTTAGGAGGAAAGCAGTACCCGCATGCTACGAATTTGATCTCTTTATGCTGCCCCGGAAAGGAACTCTGGCACTTGTACTTCTCAAGTCAGCTTAGCTGGCATTTCCACGAGAGTCTAACCACAAAACGAACACCTTGAACCTGCCTGCGAATGCACAGGTTAGGAGGAAACCTTACCCGCCTGCTACGAATTTGATGTCTTGAAGGTGCCCCGGAAAGTAACTCTGGCACTTGTACTTCTCAAGTGAGCTTAGCGGACCTCTCCACGGGAGTGTAACCACAAAACAACACCTTGAAGCTGCCTGCGAATGCACAGGTTAGGAGGAAAGCTTTACCCGCATGCTACTAATTTGATCTCTTGGTGGTGCCCCGGAAAGGAACTCTGGCACTTGTTCTTCCCAAGTGAGCTTAGCCGGCATCCCCACGAGACTCTATCCCAAAAATAAACACCCTCAAGCTGGCTGCAAAGGCACAGCTTAGGAGGAAAACAGTACCCGCATGCTACGAATTTGATCTCTTGATGGTGCCCCGGAAAGGAACTCTGGAACTTGTACTTCTCAAGTGAGCTTAGCCGGCCTCTCCACGAGAGTGTAACCACAAAACAACAACTTGAAGCTGCCTGCGAATGCACAGCTTAGGAGGAAAGCTTTACCCGCATGGTACGAATTTGATCTCTTGATGGTGCCCCGGAAAGGAACTCTGGCACTTGAACTTCCCAAGTTAACTTAGCCGGCATCCCCACGAGACTCTATCCAGAAAATAAACACCTTCAAGCTGGCTGCAAATGCACAGCTTAGGAGGAAAGCAGTACCCGCATGCTACGAATTTGATCTCTTGATGGTGCCCCGGAAAGGAACTCTGGCACTTGTACTTCTCAAGTGAGCTTAGCCGGCCTCTCCACGAGAGTGTAACCACAAAACAACAACTTCAAGCTGCCTGCTAATGCACAGCTTAGGAGGAAAGCTTTACCCGCATGGTACGAATTTGATCTCTTGATGGTGCCCCGGAAAGGAACTCTGGCACTTGTACTTCCCTAGTTAACTTAGCTGGCATCCCCACGAGACTCCATCCAAAAAATGAACACCTTCAAGCAGGCTGCGAATGCACAGCTTAGGAGGAAAGCAGTACCCGCATGCTACGAATTTGATCACTTGATGGTGCCCCCGAAAGGAACTCTGGCACTTGTACTTCCCGAGTGAGCTTAGCCGGCATCCCCACGAGACTCTATCCACAAAATGAACACCTTCAAGCTGCCTGTGAATGCACAGCTTAGGAGGAAAGCAGTACCCGCATGCTACGATTTTGATCTCTTTATGGTGTCCTGGAAAGGAACTCTGGCACTTGTACTTCTCAAGTGAGCTTAGCTGGCATTTCCACGAGAGTCTAACCACAAAAGGAACACCTTGAACCTGCCTGCGAATGCACAGTTTAGGAGGAAACCTTACCCGCCTGCAACGAATTTGATGTCTTGATGGTGCCCCGGAAAGGAACTCTGGCACTTGTACTACTCAAGTGAGCTTACCTGGCCTCTCCACGAGAGTGTAACCACAAAACAACAACTTGAAGCTCCCTGCGAATGCACAGGTTTGGAGGAAAGCTTTACCCGCATGCTACGAATTTGATCTCTTGATGGTGCCCCGGAAAGGAACTCTGGCACTTGTACTTCCCGAGTGAGCTTAGCCGGCATCCCCACGAGTCTCTATCCACAAAATGAACACATTCAAGCTGCCCGCGAATGAACAGCTTAGGAGGAAATCAGTACCCGCATGCTACGAATTTGATCTCTTTATGCTGCCCCGGAAAGGAACTCTGGCACTTGTACTTCTCAAGTGAGCTTAGCGGGCCTCTCCACGGGAGTGTAACCACAAAACAACACCTTGAAGCTGCCTGCGAATGCACAGGTTAGGAGGAAAGCTTTACCCGCATGCTACTAATTTGATCTCTTGGTGGTGCCCCGGAAAGGAACTCTGGCACTTGTTCTTCCCAAGTGAGCTTAGCCGGCGTCCCCACGAGACTCTATCCACAAAATGATCACCTTCAACCTGCCTGCGAATGCACAGTGTAGGAGGAAAGCTTTACCCGCATGCTACGAATTTGATGTCTTGAAGGTGCCCCGGAAATGATCTCTGGCACTTGAACTTCTCAAGTGAGCTTCGCCGGACTCTCCACGAGAGTGTAACCACAAAACAACACCTTGAAGCTACCTGCGAATGCACAGCTTAGGAGGAAAGCTTTACCCGCATGCTACGAAGTTGATCTCTTGATGGTGCCCTGGAAAGGAACTCTGGCACTTGAACTTCCCAAGTTAACTTAGCCGGCATCCCCACGAGACTCTATCCCAAAAATAAACACCTTCAAGCTGGCTGCAAAGGCACAGCTTAGGAGGAAAGCAGTACCCGCATGCTACGAATTTGATCTCTTGATGGTGCCCCGGAAAGGAACTCTGGCACTTGTACTTCTCAAGTGAGCTTAGCCGGCCTCTCCACGAGAGTGTAACCACAAAACAACAACTTGAAGCTGCCTGCGAATGCACAGCTTAGGAGGAAAGCTTTACCCGCATGGTACGAATTTGATCTCTTGATGGTGCCCCGGAAAGGAACTCTGGCACTTGAACTTCCCAAGTTAACTTAGCCGGCATCCCCACGAGACTCTATCCAGAAAATAAACACCTTCAAGCTGGCTGCAAATGCACAGCTTAGGAGGAAAGCAGTACCCGCATGCTACGAATTTGATCTCTTGATGGTGCCCCGGAAAGGAACTCTGGCACTTGTACTTCTCAAGTGAGCTTAGCCGGCCTCTCCACGAGAGTGTAACCACAAAACCACAACTTGAAGCTCCCTGCGAATGCACAGCTTAGGAAGAAAGCTTTACCCGCATGGTACGAATTTGATCTCTTCATGGTGCCCAGGAAAGGAACTCTGGTTTTGTACTTCCCAAGTTAACTTAGCCGGCATCCCCATGAGACTCTATCCAAAAAATGAACACCTTCAAGCTGGCTGCGAATGCACAGCTTAGGAGGAAAGCAGTACCCGCATGCTACGAATTTGATCACTTGATGGTGCCCCAGAAAGGAACTCTGGCACTTGTACGTCCCGAGTGAGCTTAGCCGGCATCCCACGAGACTCTATCCACAAAATGAACACCTTCAAGCTGCCTGTGAATGCACAGCTAAGGAGGAAAGCAGTACCCGCATGCTACGAATTTCATCTCTTTATGCTTCCCCGGAAAGGAACTCTGGCACTTGTACTTCTCAAGTGAGCTTAGCTGGCATTTCCACGAGAGTCTAACCACAAAAGGAACACCTTCAACCTGCCTGCGAATGCACAGTTTAGGAGGAAGCCTTACCCGCCTGCTACGAATTTGATCTCTTGAAGGTGCCCCGGAAAGTAACTCTGGCACTTGTACTTCTCAAGTGAGCTTAGCTGGCCTCTCCACGAGAGTGTAACCACAAAACAACACCGTGAAGCTGCCTGCGAATGCACAGGTTAGGAGGAAAGCTTTACCCGCATGCTACGAATTTGATCTCTTGATGGTGCCCCGGAAAGGAACTCTGGCACTTGTTCTTCCCAAGTGAGCTTAGCCGGCATCCCCACGAGACGCTATCCACAAAATTATCACCTTCACCCTGCCTGCGAATGCACAGCTTAGGAGGAAAGCTTTACCCGCATGCTACGAATTTGATCTCTTGTTGGTGCCCCGGAAAGGAACTCTGGCACTTGTACTTCCCAAGTTAACTTAGCCGGCATCCCCATGAGACTCTATCCAAAAAATGAACACCTTCAAACTGGCTGCGAATGCACAGCTTAGGAGGAAAGCAGTACCCGCATGCTACGAATTTGATCACTTGATGGTGCCCCGGAAAGGAACTCTGGCACTTGTACATCCCAAATTAACTTAGCCGGCATCCCCACGAGACTCTATCCAAAAAATGAACACCTTCAAGCTGGCTGCGAATGCACAGCTTAGGAGGAAAGCAGTACCCGCATGCTACGAATTTGATCTCTTGATGGTGCCCCGGAAAGGAACTCTGGCACTTGTACTTCTCAAGTGAGCTTAGCCGGCCTCTCCACGAGTGTGTAACCACAAAACAACACCTTGAAGCTACCTGCGAATGCACAGCTTAGGAGGAAAGCTTTACCCGCATGCTACGAATTTGATCTCTTGATGGTGCCCCGGAAAGGAACTCTGGCACTTGTACTTCCCAAGTTAACTTAGCCGGCATGCCCACGAGACTCTATGCAAAAAATGAACACCTTCAAGCTGGCTGCGAATGCACAGCTTAGGAGGAAAACAGTACCCGCATGCTACGAATTTGATCTCTTTATGGTGTCCTGGAAAGGAACTCTGGCACTTGTACTTCTCAAGTGAGCTTAGCTGGCATTTCCACGAGAGTCTAACCACAAAAGGAACACCTTGAACCTGCCTGCGAATGCACAGTTTAGGAGGAAACCTTACCCGCTTGCTACGAATTTGATCTCTTGGTGGTTCCCCGGAAAGGAACTTTGGCACTTGTACTTCCCAAGTGAGATTAGCCGGCATCCCCACGAGACTCTATCCACAAAATTATCACCTTCAACCTGCCTGCGAATGCACAGCTTAGGAGGAAAGCTTTACCCGCATGCTACGAATTTGATCTCTTGATGGTGCCCCGGAAAGGAACTCTGGCACTTGTACTTCCCAAGTTAACTTAGCCGGCATCCCCATGAGACTCTATCCAAAAAATGAACACCTTCAAACTGGCTGCGAATGCACAGCTTAGGAGGAAAGCAGTACCCGCATGCTACGAATTTGATCACTTGATGGTGCCCTGGAAAGGAACTCTGGCACTTCTACATCCCAAATTAACTTAGCCGGCATCCCCATGAGAGTCTATCCACAAAATGAACACCTTCAAGCTGGCTGCGAATGCACAGCTTAGGAGGAAAGCAGTACCCGATTACTACGAATTTGATCTCTTGATGGTGCCCTGGAAAGGAACTCTTGCACTTGTACTTCTCAAGTGAGCTTCGCGGGCCTCTCCACGAGAGTGTAACCACAAAACAACACCTTGAAGCTGCCTGCGAATGCACAGGTTAGGAGGAAAGCTTTACCCGCATGCTACGAATTTGATCTCTTGGTGGTGCCCCGGAAAGGAACTCTGGCACTTGTTCTTCCCAAGTGAGCTTATCCGGCATCCCCACGAGACTCTATCCACAAAATGATCACCTTCAACCTGCCTGCGAATGCACAGTGTAGGAGGAAAGCTTTACCCGCATGCTAAGAATTTGATGTCTTGAAGGTGCCCCGGAAATGATCTCTGGCACTTGAACTTCTCAAGTGAGCTGCGCCGGACTCTCCACGAGAGTGTAACCACAAAACAACACCTTGAAGCTACCTGCGAATGCACAGCTTAGAAGGAAAGCTTTACCCGAATGCTACGAATTTGATCTCTTGATGGTGCCCCGGAAAGGAACTCTGGCACTTGAACTCCCCAAGTTAACTTAGCCGGCATCCCCACGAGACTCTATCCAATAAATAAACACCTTCAAGCTGGCTGCAAAGGCACAGCTTAGGAGGAAAGCAGTACCCGCATGCTACGAATTTGATCTCTTGATGGTGCCCCGGAAAGGAACTCTGGCACTTGTACTTCTCAAGTGAGCTTAGCCGTTCTCTCCACGAGAGTGTAACCACAAAACAACACCTTGAAGCTACCTGCGAATGCACAGCTTAGGAGGAAAGCTTTACCCGCATGCTACGAATTTGATCTCTTGATGGTGCCCCAGAAAGGAACTCTGGCACTTGAACTTCCGAAGTTAACTTAGCCGGCATCCCCACGAGACTCTATCCAAAAAATAAACACCTTCAAGCTGGCTGCAAAGGCACAGCTTAGGAGGAAATCAGTACCCGCATGCTACGAATTTGATCTCTTGATGGTGCCCCAGAAAGGAACTCTGGCACTTGTACTTCCCAAGTTAACTTAGCCGGCATGCCCACGAGACTCTATGCAAAAAATGAACACCTTCAAGCTGGCTGCGAATGCACAGCTTAGGAGGAAAGCAGTACCCGCATGCTACGAATTTGATCTCTTGATGGTGTCCCGGAAAGGAACTCTGGCACTTGTACTTCTCAAGTGAGCTTAGCTGGCATTTCCACGAGAGTCTAACCACAAAAGGAACACCTTGAACCTGCCTGCGAATGCACAGTTTAGGAGGAAACCTTACCCGCCTGCTACGAATTTGATGTCTTGAAGGTGCCTCGGAAAGTAACTCTGGCACTTGTACTTCTCAAGTGAGCTTAGCGGGCCTCTCCACGAGAGTGTAACCACAAAACAACACCTTGAAGCTGCCTGCGAATGCACAGGTTAGGAGGAAAGCTTTACTCGCATGCTACGAATTTGATCTCTTGGTGGTGCCCCGGAAAGGAACTCTGGCACTTGTTCTTCCCAAGTGAGCTTAGCCGGCATCCCAACGAGACTCTATCCACAAAATTATCACCTTCAACCTGCCTGCGAATGCACAGTGTAGGAGGAAAGCTTTACCCGCATGCTACGAATTTGATGTCTTGAAGGTGCCCCGGAAATGATCTCTGGCACTTGAACTTCTCAAGTGAGCTTCGCCGGACTCTCCACGAGAGTGTAACCACAAAACAACACCTTGAAGCTACCTGCGAATGCACAGCTTTGGAGGAAAGCTTTACCCGCATGCTACGAATTTGATCTCTTGATGGTGCACCGGAAAGGAACTCTGCCACTTGAACTCCCCAAGTTAACTTAGCCGGCATCCCCACGAGACTCTATCCAATAAATAAACACCTTCAAGCTGGCTGCAAAGGCACAGCTTAGGAGGAAAACAGTACCCGCATGCTACGAATTTGATCTCTTGATGGTGCCCCGGAAAGGAACTCTGGCACTTGTACTTCTCAAGTGAGCTTAGCAGTCCTCTCCACGAGAGTGTAACCACAAAACAACATCTTGAAACTCCCTGCAAATGCACAGCTTAGGAGGAAAGCTTTACCGGCATGCTACGAATTTCATCTCTTGATGGTGCCCCGGAAAGGAACTCTGGCACTTGTTCTTCCCGAGTGAGCTTAGCCGGCATCCCCACGAGACTCTATCCACAAAATAAACACCTTCAAGCTGCCTGTGAATGCACAGCTTAGGAGGAAAGCAGTACCCGCATGCTACGAATTTGATCTCTTGATGGTGCCCCGGAAAGGAACTCTGGCACTTGTGCTTCTCAAGTGAGCTTAGCTGGCATTTCCACGAGAGTCTAACCACAAAAGGAACACCTTGATCCTGCCTGCGAATGCACAGTTTAGGAGGAAACCTTACCCGCCTGCTACGAATTTGATGTCTTGAATGTGCCCCGGAAAGTAACTCTGGCACTTGTACTTCTCAAGTGAGCTTAGCTGGCCTCTCCACGAGAGTGTAACCACAAAACAACACCTTGAAGCTGCCTGCGAATGCACAGATTAGGAGGAAAGCTTTACCCGCATGCTACGAATTTGATCTCTTGATGGTGCCCCGGAAAGGAACTCTGGAACTTGTACTTCCCAAGTTGACTTAGGCGGCATCCCCACGAGACTCTATCCAAAAAATGAACACCTTCAAGCTGGCTGCAAATCCACAGCTTAGGAGGAAAGCAGTACCCGCATGCTACGAATTTGATCTCTTGATGGTTCCCCGGAAAGGAACTCTGGCACTTGTACTTCTCAAGTGAGCTTAGCCGGCCTCTCCACGAGAGTGTAACCACAAAACAACAACTTGAAGCTGCCTGCGAATGCACAGCTTAGGAGGAAAGTTTTACCCGCATGTTACGAATTTGATCTCTTGATGGTGCCCCAGAAAGGAACTCTGGCACTTGTACTTCCCAAGTTAACGTAGCCGGCATCCCCACGAGACTCTATCCAAAAAATGAACACCTTTAAGCTGCCTGTGAATGCACAGCTTAGGAGGAAAGCAGTACCCGCATGCTACGAATTTGATCTCTTTATGGTGCCCCGGAAAGGAACTCTGGCACTTGTACTTCTCAATTGACCTTAGCTGGCATTTCCACGAGAGTCTAACCACAAAAGGAACACCATGAACCTGCCTGCGAATGCACAGTTTAGGAGGAAACCTTACACGCCTGCTACGAATTTGATGTCTTGAAGGTGCCCCGGAAAGTAACTCTGGCACTTGTACTTCTCAAGTGAGCTTAGCTGGCCTCTCCACGAGAGTGTAACCACAAAACAACACCTTGAAGCTACCTGCGAATGCACAGCTTAGGAGGAAAGCTTTACCCGCATGCTACAAATTTGATCTCTTGATGGTGCCCTGGAAAGGAACTCTGGCACTTGAACTTCCCAAGTTAACTTAGCCGGCATCCCCAGGAGACTCTATCCCAAAAATAAACACCTTAAAGCTGGCTGCAAAGGCACAGCTTAGGAGGAAAGCAGAACCCGCATGCTACGAATTTGATCTCTTGATGGTGCCCCGGAAAGGAACTCTGGCACTTGTACTTCTCAAGTGAGCTTAGCCGGCCTCTCCACGAGAGTGTAACCACAAAACAACAACTTGAAGCTGCCTGCGAATGCACAGCTTAGGAGGAAAGCTTTACCCGCATGGTACGAATTTGATCTCTTGATGGTGCCCCGGAAAAGAACTCTGGCACTTGAACTTCCCAAGTTAACTTAGCCGGCATCCCCACGAGACTCTATCCAGAAAATAAACACCTTCAAGCTGGCTGCAAAGGCACAGCTTAGGAGGAAATCAGTACCCGCATGCTACGAATTTGATCTCTTGATGGTGCCCCAGAAAGGAACTCTGGCACTTGTACTTCCCAAGTTAACTTAGCCGGCATGCCCACGAGACTCTATGCAAAAAATGAACACCTTCAAGCTGGCTGCGAATGCACAGCTTAGGAGGAAAGCAGTACCCGCATGCTACGAATTTGATCTCTTGATGGTGTCCCGGAAAGGAACTCTGGCACTTGTACTTCTCAAGTGAGCTTAGCTGGCATTTCCACGAGAGTCTAACCACAAAAGGAACACCTTGAACCTGCCTGCGAATGCACAGTTTAGGAGGAAACCTTACCCGCCTGCTACGAATTTGATGTCTTGAAGGTGCCTCGGAAAGTAACTCTGGCACTTGTACTTCTCAAGTGAGCTTAGCGGGCCTCTCCACGAGAGTGTAACCACAAAACAACACCTTGAAGCTGCCTGCGAATGCACAGGTTAGGAGGAAAGCTTTACTCGCATGCTACGAATTTGATCTCTTGGTGGTGCCCCGGAAAGGAACTCTGGCACTTGTTCTTCCCAAGTGAGCTTAGCCGGCATCCCAACGAGACTCTATCCACAAAATTATCACCTTCAACCTGCCTGCGAATGCACAGTGTAGGAGGAAAGCTTTACCCGCATGCTACGAATTTGATGTCTTGAAGGTGCCCCGGAAATGATCTCTGGCACTTGAACTTCTCAAGTGAGCTTCGCCGGACTCTCCACGAGAGTGTAACCACAAAACAACACCTTGAAGCTACCTGCGAATGCACAGCTTTGGAGGAAAGCTTTACCCGCATGCTACGAATTTGATCTCTTGATGGTGCACCGGAAAGGAACTCTGCCACTTGAACTCCCCAAGTTAACTTAGCCGGCATCCCCACGAGACTCTATCCAATAAATAAACACCTTCAAGCTGGCTGCAAAGGCACAGCTTAGGAGGAAAACAGTACCCGCATGCTACGAATTTGATCTCTTGATGGTGCCCCGGAAAGGAACTCTGGCACTTGTACTTCTCAAGTGAGCTTAGCAGTCCTCTCCACGAGAGTGTAACCACAAAACAACATCTTGAAACTCCCTGCAAATGCACAGCTTAGGAGGAAAGCTTTACCGGCATGCTACGAATTTCATCTCTTGATGGTGCCCCGGAAAGGAACTCTGGCACTTGTACTTCCCGAGTGAGCTTAGCCGGCATCCCCACGAGACTCTATCCACAAAATAAACACCTTCAAGCTGCCTGTGAATGCACAGCTTAGGAGGAAAGCAGTACCCGCATGCTACGAATTTGATCTCTTGATGGTGCCCCGGAAAGGAACTCGGGCACTTGTGCTTCTCAAGTGAGCTTAGCTGGCATTTCCACGAGAGTCTAACCACAAAAGGAACACCTTGATCCTGCCTGCGAATGCACAGTTTAGGAGGAAACCTTACCCGCCTGCTACGAATTTGATGTCTTGAATGTGCCCCGGAAAGTAACTCTGGCACTTGTACTTCTCAAGTGAGCTTAGCTGGCCTCTCCACGAGAGTGTAACCACAAAACAACACCTTGAAGCTGCCTGCGAATGCACAGATTAGGAGGAAAGCTTTACCCGCATGCTACGAATTTGATCTCTTGATGGTGCCCCGGAAAGGAACTCTGGAACTTGTACTTCCCAAGTTGACTTAGGCGGCATCCCCACGAGACTCTATCCAAAAAATGAACACCTTCAAGCTGGCTGCAAATCCACAGCTTAGGAGGAAAGCAGTACCCGCATGCTACGAATTTGATCTCTTGATGGTTCCCCGGAAAGGAACTCTGGCACTTGTACTTCTCAAGTGAGCTTAGCCGGCCTCTCCACGAGAGTGTAACCACAAAACAACAACTTGAAGCTGCCTGCGAATGCACAGCTTAGGAGGAAAGTTTTACCCGCATGTTACGAATTTGATCTCTTGATGGTGCCCCAGAAAGGAACTCTGGCACTTGTACTTCCCAAGTTAACCTAGCCGGCATCCCCACGAGACTCTATCCAAAAAATGAACACCTTTAAGCTGCCTGTGAATGCACAGCTTAGGAGGAAAGCAGTACCCGCATGCTACGAATTTGATCTCTTTATGGTGCCCCGGAAAGGAACTCTGGCACTTGTACTTCTCAATTGACCTTAGCTGGCATTTCCACGAGAGTCTAACCACAAAAGGAACACCATGAACCTGCCTGCGAATGCACAGTTTAGGAGGAAACCTTACACGCCTGCTACGAATTTGATGTCTTGAAGGTGCCCCGGAAAGTAACTCTGGCACTTGTACTTCTCAAGTGAGCTTAGCTGGCCTCTCCACGAGAGTGTAACCACAAAACAACACCTTGAAGCTACCTGCGAATGCACAGCTTAGGAGGAAAGCTTTACCCGCATGCTACAAATTTGATCTCTTGATGGTGCCCTGGAAAGGAACTCTGGCACTTGAACTTCCCAAGTTAACTTAGCCGGCATCCCCAGGAGACTCTATCCCAAAAATAAACACCTTAAAGCTGGCTGCAAAGGCACAGCTTAGGAGGAAAGCAGAACCCGCATGCTACGAATTTGATCTCTTGATGGTGCCCCGGAAAGGAACTCTGGCACTTGTACTTCTCAAGTGAGCTTAGCCGGCCTCTCCACGAGAGTGTAACCACAAAACAACAACTTGAAGCTGCCTGCGAATGCACAGCTTAGGAGGAAAGCTTTACCCGCATGGTACGAATTTGATCTCTTGATGGTGCCCCGGAAAAGAACTCTGGCACTTGAACTTCCCAAGTTAACTTAGCCGGCATCCCCACGAGACTCTATCCAGAAAATAAACACCTTCAAGCTGGCTGCAAATGCACAGCTTAGGAGGAAAGCAGTACCCGCATGCTACGAATTTGATCTCTTGATGGTGCCCCGGAAAGGAACTCTGGCACTTGTACTTCCCGAGTGAGCTTAGCCGGCATCCCCACGAGACTCTATCCACAAAATGAACACCTTCAAGCTGCCTGTGAATGCACAGCTTAGGAGGAAAGCAGTACCCGCATGCTACGAATTTGATCTCTTTATGGTGTCCTGGAAAGGAACTCTGGCACTTGTACTTCTCAAGTGAGTTTAGCTGGCATTTCCATGAGAGTCTAACCACAAAAGGAACACCTTGAACCTGCCTGCGAATGCACAGTTTAGGAGGAAACCTTACCCGCCTGCTACGAATTTGATGTCTTGAAGGTGCCCCGGAAAGTATCTCTGGCACTTGTACTTCTCAAGTGAGCTTAGCTGGCCTCTCCACGAGAGTGTAACCACAAAACAACACCTTGAAGCTGCCTGCGAATGCACAGGTTAGGAGGAAAGCTTTACCCGCTTGCTACGAATTTGATCTCTTGGTGGTTCCCCGGAAAGGAACTCTGGCACTTGTACTTCCCAAGTGAGCTTAGCCGGCATCCCCACGATACTCTATCCACAAAATGATCACCTTCAACCTGCCTGCGAATGCACAGTGTAGGAGGAAAGCTTTACTCGCATGGTACGAATTTGATGTCTTGAAGGTGCCCCGGAAAGGAACTCTGGCACTTGAACTTCTCAAGTGAGCTTCGCCGGCCTCTCCATGAGAGTGTAACCAGAGAACAACACCTTGAAGCTACCGCCGAATGCACAGCTTAGGAGGAAAGCTTTACCCGCATGCTACGAATTTGATCACTTGATGGTGCCCCGGAAAGGAACTCTGGCACTTGTACTTCCCAAGTTAACTTCGCCGGCATCCCCACGAGACTCTATCCCAAAAATAAACACCTTCAAGCTGGCTGCAAAGGCACAGCTTAGGAGGAAAGCAGTACCCGCATGCTACGAATTTGATCTCTTGATGGTG
This sequence comes from Kogia breviceps, assembly GCF_026419965.1. Lineage (NCBI taxonomy): Eukaryota > Metazoa > Chordata > Mammalia > Artiodactyla > Physeteridae > Kogia > Kogia breviceps. The sequence continues at coordinate 60,912 of NW_026711700.1, forward strand.
CCCCGGAAAGGAACTCTGGCACTTGTACTTCTCAAGTGAGCTTAGCCGGCCTCTCCACGAGAGTGTAACCACAAAACAACAACTTGAAGCTGCCTGCGAATGCACAGCTTAGGAGGAAAGCTTTACCCGCATGGTACGAATTTGATCTCTTGATGGTGCCCCGGAAAGGAACTCTGGCACTTGAACTTCCCAAGTTAACTTAGCCGGCATCCCCACGAGACTCTATCCAGAAAATAAACACCTTCAAGCTGGCTGCAAATGCACAGCTTAGGAGGAAAGCAGTACCCGCATGCTACGAATTTGATCTCTTGATGGTGCCCCGGAAAGGAACTCTGGCACTTGTACTTCTCAAGTGAGCTTAGCCGGCCTCTCCACGAGAGTGTAACCACAAAACCACAACTTGAAGCTCCCTGCGAATGCACAGCTTAGGAAGAAAGCTTTACCCGCATGGTACGAATTTGATCTCTTCATGGTGCCCAGGAAAGGAACTCTGGTTTTGTACTTCCCAAGTTAACTTAGCCGGCATCCCCATGAGACTCTATCCAAAAAATGAACACCTTCAAGCTGGCTGCGAATGCACAGCTTAGGAGGAAAGCAGTACCCGCATGCTACGAATTTGATCACTTGATGGTGCCCCAGAAAGGAACTCTGGCACTTGTACGTCCCGAGTGAGCTTAGCCGGCATCCCACGAGACTCTATCCACAAAATGAACACCTTCAAGCTGCCTGTGAATGCACAGCTAAGGAGGAAAGCAGTACCCGCATGCTACGAATTTCATCTCTTTATGCTTCCCCGGAAAGGAACTCTGGCACTTGTACTTCTCAAGTGAGCTTAGCTGGCATTTCCACGAGAGTCTAACCACAAAAGGAACACCTTCAACCTGCCTGCGAATGCACAGTTTAGGAGGAAGCCTTACCCGCCTGCTACGAATTTGATCTCTTGAAGGTGCCCCGGAAAGTAACTCTGGCACTTGTACTTCTCAAGTGAGCTTAGCTGGCCTCTCCACGAGAGTGTAACCAAAAAACAACACCGTGAAGCTGCCTGCGAATGCACAGGTTAGGAGGAAAGCTTTACCCGCATGCTACGAATTTGATCTCTTGATGGTGCCCCGGAAAGGAACTCTGGCACTTGTTCTTCCCAAGTGAGCTTAGCCGGCATCCCCACGAGACGCTATCCACAAAATTATCACCTTCACCCTGCCTGCGAATGCACAGCTTAGGAGGAAAGCTTTACCCGCATGCTACGAATTTGATCTCTTGTTGGTGCCCCGGAAAGGAACTCTGGCACTTGTACTTCCCAAGTTAACTTAGCCGGCATCCCCATGAGACTCTATCCAAAAAATGAACACCTTCAAACTGGCTGCGAATGCACAGCTTAGCAGGAAAGCAGTACCCGCATGCTACGAATTTGATCACTTGATGGTGCCCCGGAAAGGAACTCTGGCACTTGTACATCCCAAATTAACTTAGCCGGCATCCCCACGAGACTCTATCCAAAAAATGAACACCTTCAAGCTGGCTGCGAATGCACAGCTTAGGAGGAAAGCAGTACCCGCATGCTACGAATTTGATCTCTTGATGGTGCCCCGGAAAGGAACTCTGGCACTTGTACTTCTCAAGTGAGCTTAGCCGGCCTCTCCACGAGTGTGTAACCACAAAACAACACCTTGAAGCTACCTGCGAATGCACAGCTTAGGAGGAAAGCTTTACCCGCATGCTACGAATTTGATCTCTTGATGGTGCCCCGGAAAGGAACTCTGGCACTTGTACTTCCCAAGTTAACTTAGCCGGCATGCCCACGAGACTCTATGCAAAAAATGAACACCTTCAAGCTGGCTGCGAATGCACAGCTTAGGAGGAAAACAGTACCCGCATGCTACGAATTTGATCTCTTTATGGTGTCCTGGAAAGGAACTCTGGCACTTGTACTTCTCAAGTGAGCTTAGCTGGCATTTCCACGAGAGTCTAACCACAAAAGGAACACCTTGAACCTGCCTGCGAATGCACAGTTTAGGAGGAAACCTTACCCGCCTGCTACGAATTTGATGTCTTGATGGTGCCCCGGAAAGGAACTTTGGCACTTGTACTTCCCAAGTGAGATTAGCGGGCATCCCCACGAGACTCTATCCACAAAATTATCACCTTCAACCTGCCTGCGAATGCACAGCTTAGGAGGAAAGCTTTACCCGCATGCTACGAATTTGATCTCTTGATGGTGCCCCGGAAAGGAACTCTGGCACTTGTACTTCCCAAGTTAACTTAGCCGGCATCCCCATGAGACTCTATCCAAAAAATGAACACCTTCAAACTGGCTGCGAATGCACAGCTTAGGAGGAAAGCAGTACCCGCATGCTACGAATTTGATCACTTGATGGTGCCCTGGAAAGGAACTCTGGCACTTCTACATCCCAAATTAACTTAGCCGGCATCCCCACGAGACTCTATCCAAAAAATGAACACCTTCAAGCTGGCTGCGAATGCACAGCTTAGGAGGAAAGCAGTACCCGATTACTACGAATTTGATCTCTTGATGGTGCCCTGGAAAGGAACTCTTGCACTTGTACTTCTCAAGTGAGCTTCGCGGGCCTCTCCACGAGAGTGTAACCACAAAACAACACCTTGAAGCTGCCTGCGAATGCACAGGTTAGGAGGAAAGCTTTACCCGCATGCTACGAATTTGATCTCTTGGTGGTGCCCCGGAAAGGAACTCTGGCACTTGTTCTTCCCAAGTGAGCTTATCCGGCATCCCCACGAGACTCTATCCACAAAATGATCACCTTCAACCTGCCTGCGAATGCACAGTGTAGGAGGAAAGCTTTACCCGCATGCTACGAATTTGATGTCTTGAAGGTGCCCCGGAAATGATCTCTGGCACTTGAACTTCTCAAGTGAGCTGCGCCGGACTCTCCACGAGAGTGTAACCACAAAACAACACCTTGAAGCTACCTGCGAATGCACAGCTTAGAAGGAAAGCTTTACCCGAATGCTACGAATTTGATCTCTTGATGGTGCCCCGGAAAGGAACTCTGGCACTTGAACTCCCCAAGTTAACTTAGCCGGCATCCCCACGAGACTCTATCCAATAAATAAACACCTTCAAGCTGGCTGCAAAGGCACAGCTTAGGAGGAAAGCAGTACCCGCATGCTACGAATTTGATCTCTTGATGGTGCCCCGGAAAGGAACTCTGGCACTTGTACTTCTCAAGTGAGCTTAGCCGTTCTCTCCACGAGAGTGTAACCACAAAACAACACCTTGAAGCTACCTGCGAATGCACAGCTTAGGAGGAAAGCTTTACCCGCATGCTACGAATTTGATCTCTTGATGGTGCCCCAGAAAGGAACTCTGGCACTTGAACTTCCGAAGTTAACTTAGCCGGCATCCCCACGAGACTCTATCCAAAAAATAAACACCTTCAAGCTGGCTGCAAAGGCACAGCTTAGGAGGAAATCAGTACCCGCATGCTACGAATTTGATCTCTTGATGGTGCCCCAGAAAGGAACTCTGGCACTTGTACTTCCCAAGTTAACTTAGCCGGCATGCCCACGAGACTCTATACAAAAAATGAACACCTTCAAGCTGGCTGCGAATGCACAGCTTAGGAGGAAAGCAGTACCCGCATGCTACGAATTTGATCTCTTGATGGTGTCCCGGAAAGGAACTCTGGCACTTGTACTTCTCAAGTGAGCTTAGCTGGCATTTCCACGAGAGTCTAACCACAAAAGGAACACCTTGAACCTGCCTGCGAATGCACAGTTTAGGAGGAAACCTTACCCGCCTGCTACGAATTTGATGTCTTGAAGGTGCCTCGGAAAGTAACTCTGGCACTTGTACTTCTCAAGTGAGCTTAGCGGGCCTCTCCACGAGAGTGTAACCACAAAACAACACCTTGAAGCTGCCTGCGAATGCACAGGTTAGGAGGAAAGCTTTACTCGCATGCTACGAATTTGATCTCTTGGTGGTGCCCCGGAAAGGAACTCTGGCACTTGTTCTTCCCAAGTGAGCTTAGCCGGCATCCCAACGAGACTCTATCCACAAAATTATCACCTTCAACCTGCCTGCGAATGCACAGTGTAGGAGGAAAGCTTTACCCGCATGCTACGAATTTGATGTCTTGAAGGTGCCCCGGAAATGATCTCTGGCACTTGAACTTCTCAAGTGAGCTTCGCCGGACTCTCCACGAGAGTGTAACCACAAAACAACACCTTGAAGCTACCTGCGAATGCACAGCTTTGGAGGAAAGCTTTACCCGCATGCTACGAATTTGATCTCTTGATGGTGCACCGGAAAGGAACTCTGGCACTTGA